>NC_047171.1:4640734-4940734 GCF_009819705.1 Hippoglossus hippoglossus | reverse complement strand
GGCAGCAAAGTGCCTGTGAAATTGTTTGGGACACAAGAGATCAGCGGTGTTAAAAACTGTTCTGTTCTGGTCAACAGTGTCATCATGTTACAAATTCAGCACAGTAATATGTATTCAGGGTACAATTAAACGTATTTACATTTTACTTTAATCTGAGTTCATTTTTACACTTTTGTTCTTGATGAAATACATCTCCAAGATGGAACCTGAGGTCATTGGGTGTTTCATCATCAGACACCCTCACGCCGGCGACCCAGCAAGGGTTGATCAGACCCCGACTTGTGTTCAGGTGGCATTAGCTTCTCCCCATGGTCCTCCTCTCCTGATCCAGAGCCATCTGGAGGCTCTCCACGCTGCCTCTGTGATGTCCTCGCTGGCTCTTCTCCATTCTGGAGGTGCTCAGAGTGCTCAAGGCTTTGTAGAGCGACTGCCCTGCAAAACCTCCCCTTGCCTGGCAGCCCTGCTTACGGCAGTGGATGATCAGTTCTTCATACTTTGTCTTCTCCCTCTCATGGGCAAATAATTCTACTTTTATTTATGTCACTTCATTTTCCGAGTAGTGTTACAATATGTATAATCGTAAGAATTTCACCATGACTCTCCATTAGTTTTGCAGAATGTCATTAGACCTTGTTTTCAATTCTTACATCTGCTTAACGTTCATCTTGAAAAACGATATGTGTGTGTAAAGCTTCACCAAATCTTCCATTAGAGGTAAGTAAATATTAGTTTTTTCCCATTAGGGTCATAGCATGAGCTGTCTATCTGAACATCAAACAAGAACAATGAAAACGCCGGGGCATTTAATTTATAACCTGTGCAGCGGCAATATCCCAGATTACACAGAAAAGTCATTAATATCCTCGTCTCCCCCATACATTAATTCAACTCTGAGATTGATAGGAAGCCCTCGGGCAGACTTAGATTGCAAGGGAACCATCCCGCGAAATCCCCAAACCAATATCCAATTCTAATTTGGCGTGTTTGGAGATGTGAGATCTACATTCTTAGTCCAGGCTAGACTCCTGCTATTCACAGACGCCGGTCCAATATCTTTGCCATGTGGATAATTACAATCTAAGCTGCGGTATTACAGTGACGCAAACAGCTATCGAGCATTGGCTGTACACGAGTGGCAAAATTAGAAAGGCAAATTCCAACAAGCTCTGTGTGAGGGCGGGGACAATGCACGAGAAATATGCAAAACCACACCTGAAACACACACAGTGGATTACTGCAGGTTTTTGGAATTAGCTTCCACAATTTTCTTTTTAACGGGAACAATCGTATGTAACAGTTTGCTTTTCTCTGGATGGAATTCTAAGCTAATAAACTGCTAAATAGTCAGAATTATCCACCAATCAGACACAGCATTCAAAGCGGTAATCACTTTTAATGTTGTGGCTGATCCGTGTACGTCGCTACAGATTGTGTTAACAGGTCGATACCAGACAAACAGCTTTCCTCTATTTGATGAGGTCAGCGCGAGATTAATCTCATTTCGAGAGCTTCCTCATCAAACGCTAGTCTTGTTTGGATATACAGCACTTTATCTGTGGAGAAGAGCCGAGGAGGAGGAATGAAAATTGATTTCCATCAGTCTCTTACTTGACCTTTCTGCTCCTCACACCTCAGAAAAATGCAGCATAATGACTGGCAGCTCTGGCAGAGCTGACCCTCGTTTTGTTGATGTAGAAATAACCCATAATACCATCGCCTCACATAGTGTGTACTTACACACAGGGAGAGATTAAGAAGAGATAGTCAATTCTTATGTGCAAACAAATACTTACAGTACTGTGTGTGTGCTACAGAAAAGGTCTTTGTAAATAACAATACTAGCGAAGTATTTAAAAGTATTTATGAGACAAGAATTAAGGAGCACTGAGGACTCAAATAACAGCTTCTTTCAATGTCACTGATTATATTTAAATGCGTGTTGACCTTCAGAGTAAAACCCAAAAACCTGCTCGTGGCAGTTTAACCATACTTAGATATTGTATTTGAAAGTCTGTCAAAAAGGTACAGTGGGAGTTGAGTTATAAAAGGAAGTCAGCAAACCCTTTTATGTACCTTTCCCACAGGCTCAGTACACACCCACGTCAATACATCTTCATTACGGATGCACAATAAACAATAAACGGGCCACGGATGTGTCCATTCAAGAGGTGTTTGAAAACAGCGAGAGGGTCACTGGAGACAGCGAAACGGCAACCAACAACAAAATCACAGAATTTATTAGAAGCAGTTATTCATCAGTTTATAGTAAGCATCAATCTCTGATCTCCATCCAGACAACAATCTCTAACCATAATAACATGCTTGAACCAGTATGACCATTATGGACACTGGTCATGTTCAAGCCAGTGAAGCAGGTGGCTTAATTGTGGGGAATAACACAAGGGAGTAAAAGCAATGGTCAAAGGCTTTTCAAACACAAACAGTTTCCAAAAGCTTCTGTTTTAGGGACTTGGAAACTCCAGAGTAATGTGGACAACAGGTGTAAACACAGCTAATTTTAAGCATTTAAAAAGTATTGCATTGATGCTAGTGTGACATGCAAAAGAAATCTCACAAGTGTTCCTCTAAATTATAAGTAGGTGTTACGTAGATCGACTGATGAGTCAATAGCTTAGAGTTTTATATTTTCTTGGAACAGAGCACAAACATCTATTCTTGCCATCCATTAGAAAACCAGAGTTCTTAAGAGCTACCTCTTGGAACATTAGGACAGTGATTACAGTGTTAATGGGCTTTTGATTCCTCTTGTTATATGAAAAGCCTCATTCCATTGTTTGTATGGTTAATGACAGAGACATAGCATGACAGCGACAAGTTTAGTAATTGGCAAACATTAGCTGATCAGCAGACAGAGGCCTGTGAGAATGCTAATTCCCCCGGTAGCAGCGCAGTGTGGATGTGCAATGACAGCCCCGAGTTTAATGGAATAAATTACTGCCTTGCCTAAGGGACATGATCAATAACCAAAGTTGAATCCTCTGACGAACGCAGCGGTCATTCATTAACTTGTAGATTGTCTTAAGTGTGAAGTCACTGTAAGGAAAAGTCACACTGACGTACAGTTGAGCTGAGGTTCAATGCATGAGTGACAGGTCAACTGCCACAGGAATCAACTGAATGACAGCTGTTTAATATCGTTTGTTTAAAAGGGAGAGTATAGTTTTTATTGCTAAAACATTTCAGTTTTCTTTAGTATCATGTGCATTTAAATACTTCTTTTTAAATACTTGTCTTTGCTGAAAGACATTAATGCTGGTTTTTAAATCACATGTATAACCAATTTAAATAAAAATCTACATTTATGGGTGTGTTTCAAACCCTTTTGGACCTTGCAGGGCGAATGCTTATATAGAGTCAACCATTTGGGAGTCATGACTCATGAGTGGGAATCTGGAGAGCAGCACTCATTTTCAAATCTATGCTCGAACTAAACCCCTAAACCACCACATCGTCCACCGTCCCTCTCTGTGTCTGTCTCTGGGAAGCCTTTCAGGAGAAGGAAGTTGTGGTTCTGCTTGTCAAATTGATCATTGCATCCACAAAACGAGGTGTCAACACAACGCCTTTCCCTTTTTTTACTCGACTACTTGCAGTCTGTTCCTAAACACTAGGTGTCGAGAATGCCGTTTCCTGCAGAATGCCTCATCTGAACCATGACAGTCTCTCTCCAGGAGCTATCTGGAAATCTTCACGCTTCCTCATGAATGACATTATTCAGGGGTAATTGAGATGTCTGCAGTGACAGACCTGAACCCAGACTCTTGTCTCAAGCTCAATCAAAGTTGCGCTGAACGTAAAAGTCGTCAACCAGCCAAAAGCAAATCATCAAATCAATCAAGCATGGTTTAAAACAGAGATGGTGACAGATGAGTGTAACTGGTATTGGGTATTAATTCTTTCTGTAGTAATGGAATCAACGTCTTGTCGTTGTCAGAATGACTCACGGTGATCAGGTCTGTTATCTGTCTGGCAACAACAGGCACATTCATCAGCGTTTTCAGTTCAGTTCAACTTATTCATTTTTAGATATTTCGTAATAAATGCACATGAACATTAGGGCAAAGACAACTCTCTAAGGTCGGTGACCACATATGTATGTTTACATTGTTGAGCTGTAGCAAAGACACATTACCACAATAACCCATAGAGTTTGATAGATATCTTCCATGAGTGTGTGTGCGAGTAGAGCACATATTTATATTATTACAAACACCATTAATCCAGGGACCATCCTACCTGGTAAAAAAATAACAAATCTCCAACTTATCACGTAAATATTATTTTTCATCTATGAAGCCCATTAACTGTGACTTGTGTAGGCGGTTGGCTCCCCACTTACTGTAATGATACATTAATTATTACCTGGTACACACTCATATTCCACTTCAGTCCACCTCTGTTGGCCTCACGTGTCATTTTAGAAAATACAGAGTGCATTATATTGGATAATTAAATTACATTTAATTTAAAACTTCAGGTTCATTGTCATATCCGGACCATTCTGTATGCACGGCTCACAATACAACAATAGAAATTAAACAAAATGTCAATGCTGGTGACATAAGCTTTGATAATGGCCTGATGCTAATAGCGATCTGTGGTCTCTTAGCTAACCATGTGTTTTTTTGGTCTGGTGGATCTTCCACACCTCAAACTGACCTGAACCAGCTGTCTACAGAGTTTAATGCTGAATCCTGCCAAAGTGGGTCAAACCTTTTTTGAATGGCCACTGAAACGGGTATTTCCTGGTGCTGCTGATGGTCGATGTGAGTGGCACTAACAATATGATGTTCACACACACACACACACATTATCTATCTGCACACACAGCACTCTCTCTCATAGATGATGGGGGGGTGAAGCCTGAGAGGGGATGGCAGAATTGGCAACTTTTTAATGGGAATGTTTTTTTTGGTCCCACCTCCATCCCCCCCTTTACAAATCACCTACCGCATATACCAGTGAATTCAAGTGGATTACTAGTTTTAAGTCTTCTTTACCCTTTACTGATGCAAATAGTCAGTGCTAAAAAAAAAATATAATTTCCCTTATGGATCTGCGTGGGCTGGAAGGCCAGCGTGATGACTCGTCCAACATCCATTGAGGAAAAGTGAAGAACACACATTGGTAAACAGCCTTATCACCTTCCCCGCCAGGTTTGCACGTTGCATCTCTCAATGTTCTGCCCAAAGAGGGTATTTACATAAGCCCAGAGGCTTGAAAGCTGAAAGCCGGCCAGCTGCGCCTGCACTGAAGCTCTTACTGTGTCTTCTTGGCATGCCACGGTAGTATGGTGCACATTCAACACCCTCCAGTATAATCTCACCTACTGAATGGTGCAGAGAATAAACAACCCCCTGTGACCAATGGCTCTCGTTCACGGGGCTTCTAATGTGGTGAATGAATACTTAGTGAGGCCGGGACGGATTTTCACTCGCAGAATTTTCTTTGGACTCTTTGGACTCACACACACAAAAAGAAGAGTGCTATAATTCTAAAACACCACATCAAATGTTGGGTAAAAAAATATGGGACCCCGCTTGACATCATTGAGAACTTGGTGTACGAAAAGGGGATGATCCAAATTCATTCGCCGCCTGGAGAACGTCCTCTGATGATTAACAGTGTTGCATGTTTTTGTGCCCTGATTTTCTGAGATACTTTGAAGACGCACCACGCTCTGCAAATCTTATTACAAAGTCGAGGCAATATTTGTCACTATCACCGCGCTGCGTGCCGAGCCGTTGCTTCTCTGCCCACAGCTTTACATTATGCAATCGTGATTAAAAACCAAAGGGGGAAGAATGGCAGCTCGATATTTCCTGTGTCACTGATGAGCAGCAATTACTTTTAATTGCTTTGATATTACTCGATAATGAGTTGGGAGTAAAATGTTACACCATGTTTAAAACTAAATACTTAAAAAGTGAGTACTCCATATATCAAAAATGAACACGTTCTTGGGGTTTTTCGACATGTGAAACGCAAACTGCAACCTTTTCAATCAGGAGAATTCACAGATTAAACTTGTATCAGTTCTTTGATGCAACAGCCAAAGTGCGTTGCCGTGTAGAATTCTCTTTCAGCGTATCCTCGTCACTCCTGTGTCATTACACCAAACAGTACTTGCTTGTAGGTGTGTCACTGGTGGAGCCACACATGTCTCCAGTTATAGACTGAGATCGAAGGTTTCTCGGAACATGTGTTTCTGTGTTTCACCACGGGAATACACAGACCGCCAGATAAGCTTATCTCAAAGATTGATTGCCAACCCGCCAGGAGGTTAGAGCCCTCACCCTGGACAGTGTGTGACAGTGCAGACGTCCAAAGCTTCACCTTTAACCTTTCTCAGGCCTTGCAAAGGTTAAAGGTGGAGCTTTGCTTACTGCAGCACACGTCTTCAATAGACAGAGACAGAAAAGTTTGTCAAAACTTACTTGGGGTTCTGACACTTGTGCTACCAGCTTACACTATTAGTTTATACCAGTGGTGTGTTCATTGTATCATCTCTGTTGGGTTAAAGCTTAATATCTGATATTTATCCCACTTTATACAAGTCAACATATACAAATCATAAGTATCCTGGAATCTCTATTTAACGAGGAACGGTTCAGAAACTCAAAATGTCTGTTTTAATAAATCAAAGTAGCTCTTACCCACACCTTCATTCTTGGTTCATTGATTTGTATTTATCTGACTCCAATAAGCTTTTGTTGATGTCATTAGCAGAGGTGTTCACATACTTTCTCCAACCAATGTCTGAAATATATATTTAATACAGACCTCAGTGATTTCTGTGTTGTGGTTAAAATCGATTGTGTTAGTTTATTATTGTAACTGAATCTCTGACAATATTTTACACAAATGTATAGATAACTGATTGTTTCAAAGGGTCACCTCTCTTTTTCCTACACATATTATCTTACATTTCAAATGTAACGGAGAGTGAATAATATGGTTTATTTTATATCCATTTGATTTTATGTGAGAGAAGCTTTTCTCTCGTCAGTTCTTGCCGCGGTGCTCGCTCACTATCCAGAAAAAGCCTTTTCTTCACCATCAGTCACCAAACAAAGCTCAATGATAACAATGGGGGGTTCGGTAATTTGTTCTTAAACAACATCTTCACAGTAAATGTTGAACAATTAGTGAGTTAAGTCCCTTTTTTACAACCAGTCTGTGGCAGTTTTACTTGTTTTATTCTTGAGAGGAAACAGATGAAGCAGGTGAAGAGGAGACAACTGAATCGAGTAGAGTATATTGAATTGAAGCTGCAGCTCCTCCCTCTATAACAAGGACTAATCCATCAAAGAATCCTGGAAGTGGACTAGTGTCAGGTTTGGCTTTTTGATAAGCCAACCTGGGATTCACCTGATGTAACACCAGTAGCTTGTTGAGTCTTTGAACCCAGTGTTTCCAAAATGTTGCTCCGTTTTCTGAAAAGCTGATTCGTATCCAAACTTTGTTGTAGTTATCTTTTGGTTGTTGGCGTCTTTGAGCTCTGATTGGTCGCTGTATTTGTTCTTTTAACTGGTGGAACATTAATGGGCACGGCTCCATACCTGGGTGAATCACTGATCAATCTGATATTCGCACTGGAACATTGATTCCAACAGAATCAGCGGTCACCACAGAAAAGGTTTGAACATATCTCCTTTCAAACCACCAGTGTTGTTCTTATGCCGGCGAGTAGCTGCAGTGGGGATGGTTCACACTGAGGTCTCTGGGGTTTCTCATAGGCACTTCGGAGTGTACAGCATTTCCTCTCAAGGACAAGCTGGATGTAGAACCTCCAAGCTCATCTTATGTAATGCACTGAAAAACAAGACAAACATACTCTAAAAGAATATAAAACATAGGTGTGATGGTAGTTGAGGTAAAGTGCCTGCTTCCTTTTTGAAGAGGAATTCTAAGTGGTTCAGATCTTTCTCCCGTTCAGGAACACGTGATCACCCCGAGGTGCTTCTAGCATCAAAGAATCTTAAGCACTTCTTATCCATCAGCAGGAGAGGGACCTTGACTAAAGGTGCGAGCGAGATCTGAATCTCTCAATCAGTTCGTTTCCACGGTCTCTTCTGGTATAATATCATCTCACAGAACGGCCAGATGGGCCAGAAGGTAAATCCAGTGGATTATATGATTGTCCAGCTACACATGGGACCTTCCATTTGAAGTGAAACAGAGCAGAGAGAACAAAGGAGATGTTGAGCTGTGTTTCTTATCTCCAGATGACGTAATCTGGACTTTATCACAGTGAATGTTTCATTGTTCTACAGTAGATTAATAGTCCGGAGCCGTATGTTGGCCTCTGCCTAACAATGTAGATACAAGGAGTTGAATCAACACTTGGACTCAACCTTTAAATTATTATATACATTATTTGCATTATTTGCATTCCTACTGCATGATATTTCTATTCCTGTGTACTGGTTTGGTTTTAATGATACTGCAGCGACAGGTTTATATGCATAATAACATAGATTTACCTAGATACCTCTGCCACCATTAATATCAAAGTGTGCTCTTGTTATTGAAGAAGATTTATGAAAGTTATAGTTTATCTCTCAAATAAATTTTTACACGTGACATTTGCATATTTGAGGTTCATTGGAGACAATGAGGCTGTGGATATTCTGTACAATTACTTTATACTACCTAAAGTATTTATTGTGTGTGTATTGAAAGCCAGACATCTTTAATTCCTCTGTAGTGCAGAGCTTTATTCTTTACCTAAAACACAGTGACACATACTGTTGCAGTGGGTGACTGTTCCTCAATTAATATGAACATGGACACTGTGATTTGTTTTGAGTCAAAATCCCACGAAGATAATAACAATATTAAATTATTCATGTAGCAGCCTTTTAGAAGAGCCCCCCCACAAAGTGCCTTAAAAAGAGCCGATAAAAAAAAAACATCAACGACAACACATGAATACATTTAAAATCCAAGGCTGCAAATAATAAATACCAGAAAAATTATAATTAAAGATAACACGTCAAATTATTTAAGGTCAAATCACATAAAGCAGTTAAAAGTTATGGTGAAAGACAAAATTCTTACAATCATAGCAACTCTGCATTATACCGCAGCTGAAATGAGATTGACATTTAATCGAAAATGCTAAATTTCCTTCCTTCCATGCCTTTGACCTGTTTGTTGTGTGATGCTGATCTTTGTGTTGCCATGTTACATATGCTTGTATATATCCTTTTCAAAGTGTAGTGGTAAGGCAGATGTGTCGGGAAACCAATATATGTCTCCAGAAAGCAGAAGCAGTCTGAAGAATCACCCTGCAACACATTCATGTGATGCACGCTGCAGTTAGTGTGGGGGAGATGGGGGGACAAAGCACCTGCGAGGACGGGCTGCGTTCAGCTGGGCACCTGATTTTCCCTTTCCTAATAAACCATAGTCTGCTGTTATGATATTCACAGCCCCCCCGCGGGTGCTCAGTGCTTTGCCTGTGGTCTGGGTAAGCGAAAATTGTCAGCAATGGCTGCAGCCTTGTCCCTGTGGGGAGTTGAGCCGACTCACTGACACAGCACCGCTGATTTTCTCCTCTCTGAATAGGTGAACACCAATCGCTTCCTGAGTAATTGGACTCATTATCTTCCCTACCAGTAACTGAATGTGGGTGGGAGGGTGTTTTGCTGCCGAGGCAGAGATACTGAGATTCTGCATCTCAAGCAGAAGCTGCATAATGTAATGTACAATTACTGAAGTGGACGGCCATCTGAGCACGGACCACGGAGTTTAAGTCCTTGTGAAAAAGTAATAAATGTGTGATATGAACTTATTTATATTCACCACTCAGCCAACGAATCATCGAATATTAAAATGGAAAATGTACAACATAAGGGTTTTTAAAAAATGTTGGGTTGTTTTCACAGGACTAAATGGGTTAGGTGAGATATTACAGTGCCAACACATTGAAAACAACCTGTCACTGGGACTGGGAGCTTTGGAAATGGTAAATCCTGTCTTTCTCAAAAAATGTAAACAAGGAGGACAATGCATTTGTGGGATGACGGGTAGGTAGCTAGGAAACCGAAGGCTGTAGTAGAAGTAGTAACTGCTGATGAAACAGTAGAACCAGCGATATTCATGCACTCTAGTGTTTATAATGTTGTAGTGTTGGGGGGAGGGTTGTGCTAAGGATGGATACATACTTTACAGCTTTGTCACATTACTTAAAAACATGTATAATACATTTAGGAACTAATCCTTAACACAAAGCACCAAAAATAGTTAAATTGTAGTATCGTATATCATGGCGATCGTATGATGTTTAACTTCTCAGGTATATTAATCAGACGAAGACATTACATCCTTACAGCCTGACTCACATCTTAACAATGGATACAGCTTCAGTCTCAGTAGCACCAACACAGGGAGGGATGGCTCACACAAATATCTGAAGTCAACCACAGAACCTGAAATATTTACTTATGTCATCCACCATTTTCATCACCATTTCCCACTAAAATGACCAGTGGGAACTGTGGAGCTGGCAAAAGGGACCGAAGTGAAGCAATGAATTCCACTTCCTGTCAGTATCCATGTTACCGTGGCTAATGCCTGACAGCCTCAGGGCCGGGAGCAAGTCGTGTTGCACAAGCACTCTGCCATGGAGAGAGCTGCTTCATCATACTGTAAGCAGCAGGGAGAGATGGAGCCGCGGAGAGAGAAGGAGTATGGATTTATACTCTGTACATTGTTATAAGTGAACATGAAGGGATGGGGTTCTCCCTACAGGAACTTGTCGAGAACTGAAATAACTTCTCTCACTTGAAGAGCACTTTTCATCCGGGGAGGTTGTTTTTTCATCAAATATCGTTGTGTTGTATCTGTTGTGTTGTTTACGGGTTTGTCCTCTGTGGCCTTGTCGCTTTTCACTATTCTCATTTCATTATTCAGAATCCCCCCCCTCCTCCCCTTCCTCATGTTCCTGTTCATCCATCAGACACGTTTCTGATTCATTGCTTTCTTTACAACTCTTTTCATGTGGTGGGAGGAATGTGCCTTTGACTGAGACAGGTTCTGTATGTGACTTCAGAATCGCCCTTGAGACGTACAGTGTGCTTCTCAACAAACATCTCTTTTAATCGTACAACCTCAGCAGGGATTCATTTAGATGAAACCTGCAAATACTGCCTCTTAAACTGTATATTAAACATTACTATTCACTAAAGCTGCTATAGAATGGGGGTGTTGATGACGTTTTACAACATGCATCTCACATGGTATCACTTACATGAAGAAGAAAGATGGTACATGCCATGCAGGGCAGATACGAATCATAAGGTAGGAAGGCATCTTCAATCCAATACTTTATACAGACGAACAGCCGAGATAGAAAGCAGCTGAGCACTCAGGGGTCACGCGTGGCACCGTGGTTGTTTCCCCAGCACAGGAAATAGATCTGGATGTCACCGTGTAACGCCTCACCCCATCAGACACATGACAAACCCCTCCAGTTCCATCAGGCCTAACCTGGCCTCTGGCAAACAGGAGACCTCATGTGGCACAAATATCAGATGAATCCAGGTTATTGACACTGTGGGCAGGTTATCTAGTGCTGTTTGCTTATATTTCCCGACACAGCGACAGACCGACTGGTGAATAACTGTAGTTTTGTAGCGACAGTCACTTATTTTTTTATTCGTTTACCTTTTGGCCTATTTACATTTATTATGGAGGCGATACGACATGTGAAAATCGAGTAAATATTATGTTGACATTGCAGAACAGAGCTACTTCTATTCACTGAGGTAATCACATATTATAAATGTACATACATTTACATCTGCATAGTGACATGGGAGGAAAGATGAAAATAAAACAGTGTGAATAATAGAGAAACGCATTATTGCAAAAGAACCAAAGATGAGCCCAGGAGCACAAAGCTTCCAAACAAAAATTTATTATGGGAAGCTTTTCCAACCTCCCTCTAAAGTTCCCATGATCCTAATTACAAGTAAACACACCTTTCCTGTGCCCTCCCCTCTGTCTTCTTCCATCTCATTACTACCATCCATTTTGCATCAGCATATCTTTGGATGATTTGATAAAGCGAGAGAAGAATCATCAGTTTGAGGGAAGTGATGATTCTGAGTCCAAGACTGAAAACACAAAACAAGCCTCCACACTGTCACTGGCCTGTTGAGCTCTCATTGTTTTACTGATTTAACAGAATTCATTTTTCATTTCACAACTAACATTGATTGCTAGACTGCTGTTTGACTGTTGGTGAGATTATGCAAAAACTACTGAATCAATTTTTTAAAAACTTGGCAGAGGGGAAAAGAATCCATGACCTTCAGAAGTGGATCCGGTGAAATTGGCAGATCCACAAATGTTTCTATCACTTTCTTTAACAAAGCGAGTTCTGGCTTTTTTTTTGACATTTTCTACTATTTTCCCAGGGAATAATTCATGGATCTTCCATATTCAGAAAGTTGATATCTGTGAGTGCGATTTCTTTCAGCAAGTTTGCGCTCGATTGAGTGCCATTCTAGCTTTATGTAAAACTATATATATATATACACAGTATATGTATAGTTTATACTGAAACAGTCTCTCTACATTGCTTCCCAAAATCATAATGCATGATTACTCCTCTACGATGACAGATTCAAAGGCTGGTTGCTTCAGGAGTGATGCTGCGCCATTTAAATAAAAGACCTTCTCAGAATTGACTGAGGCCAATTGACTAAGCAATTGCATGGAATTTATATTGAGCAGAGACAAGTAGCTAAGTCAATGAAAGCCCTGTGAAAGGGCTGCTCCTGTGATCACAGAGCTGTACAATGCACATGTAATAATAATAATAACAGTTGCAACTAAATTGTGGTGAATCAGTGAACAATAGAACATGATAATAAAGATTTTGAGAGTCATGAAAATCCTATTTCTACCAGCACAGATACCACAAATACCATATGACCATATAACCATGTAACATACTCTTTGGTGTTGTCAGCAGATGTAGAATACCTTTCCTGAAAGTCAAAGAAAAGTATTTTTGAAGCTTGTATTGGATGCGACACATTTGGAAAGGCTTTCATCGCAGGCTTTGTGTGAGCCCACAGCCAACATCTTCGAAGTGTCATTTTAAAAGAGCCTGACCCTATCCTCAACCCCTTTTCCATTCTCATCTTCACCAGTGTTTTTCTTTCTCCTTTCCCTGCATCTATTCATTTCCCCATTACCCCATCTGTCCTCCCATTTTCTCCCATCCGTCCCTCCCCTCTGCCTCTCCCTGCCCTGCCATTCATTACTGCTCGCTGTGACGCATACCGGATGACAGTCTTTCATCATCTATTCCATTGGGGAGAAGGTATGAGGCAACAAAGCGCAGCGTGGTGGGAGCTGTGTTTGTCTGTGTGCTCATTCATTCACATTTAATCTTCCACAATGGCAATGACCGTCATTCCCCAATTTCCTCATTCATTAGGCTGACAGCACAGGGGGCCTGCTGATCAAAATATAGTCAAAAAAGCATTTTGCTCTCTTGCGTCTTGCTTTTGCGGTTGTGGTTTTATTGTGTCTGAACAGAAAAAGTCATTTTTCCAGTATGAGTGAGAAAAAGAAAACCCCCGAGCAACAACTGAGCTGCTCCTCTAACATCATACAGTAGAAGGGTTGAATTCTGCAGAGTCATACTTTGCAGAATGCACACTGCACCGCCACATTAATTAATTGCTTTATTGTGTGTTCCTTGATGAAGGGAAAGACTGTTGTCTCATGCTCCTTCCTTTTGAAAAGAGGCTTGTCTGAGGAACATGGTGAAGAACGTCTGAAAAACATCAGACAGAAGAAGAATGGTGTGTGAAGGTGTAAACTCCAGAGCAGGAAGATACTCTTTAAAATAAGTTCCATGTTTTCTTACTATTTAGCTGCATTAGTTTTACTTTCTCTACCAACTAATTCCACAAAAGTCTATCTGTCTGTATGTGGAATGTAAATCTCAAGAACCCTTCATGCAACACAATCCATTGACTGTTTATAAAAAGCTCTGCACACTATGTTCAGCACACAAACAAAAACAACTGTTTGAGGACGACTCACTAATGACAATGAATAATTCTGAAGTAGCTGCAGAGCATCGACACAGGACAAAAAATTCCATTCCTAACAGGCAGGTTTAGAACGAGCACTGCATTAATATAGAGTAATGTTATGTGGGGAATCTCTTCATTACTGCCACGCCAAAACTAATACTGCTACCACCTTATGTTTAAACTTTCTCTGTGGAGGGGATGAATTCTGGGAGGTAAAGCCTTTAGAACAACTTCCTTTAGGTGAAGGGAAGCAACTCCAATCTGACTTTACTCTTTTACATTTTTGTAAGACAATTATCACAATACACAGTATTTTTCCACCCATAAAGATGGCGCTGTAATAAAAGTCGTTTTTATCAGTTTATGTTATGTTTAATTAATACAGTCATGGACAGTAAATCCAAACTCTTTGCATGAAGCACAGGAAGAATTTAAATGAAAGTCTGTTAATAGGATTATGATTGATAATCTGATATTTTAGTTGGTGTGATCAAGTAGTGTCGTGTCAGTGAGGCAGTTTTTCATATTCCATGATCTATGTGTGGTCAAGAGAAAAAGAGGCAGAAGTTTATTTTATGTTTCTGTTGCTTTTGCAATGCACTAAATATTGGATCCAACTATTTTACAATCAATAAGTTTTAAAAGCTTGTTCAGGGTTTATTTTGAAAGACAGGACATGAAAAAGTCTCATGAAAGCTGTTTTTCCAGCTTGAATCCCCCTTTTCACTAATCTTGAAAGAAACAGCATCTGATAATGATTATTTCATAATATACTGAATTCATAAAGCGGAGTGTGCAACTTCAATTTTTTTCTCTTCATACAAAGAAAAACAACGAGGAGTCCCACATGGGGAAAATAATATAAAAATCAAATGTATGGAAAAACATACTCTTTACTCTTTGGTAACTAACCTAGTGTAAGTTTCACTGGGGATAATAATAATAATCAGTCAGTAGACTTGTTAACATTGAGATGGCGTCTCATATAAACCTAGATAATACTGTATTTACATCATGCACCACAAAGGATAGGAACATCAACATCAATTTAATACACAAATAACAAAGAAAGACAAAAGTGGATGAAACGTGAGCTTCATTTCCTGGTTCACTTTGAGCATTGCTAGGCTGCCGGCGTCTGAATGAGTCATCATTATCAGCAAGTAGCGAGAGCAACTGTCCCACAGCAATCACGCGGGCTTCCCTGCTGGGTGGAATCGCTAATGGAGTTTCAGGTGCCTGATTAAAGCCCTCACTCCCCATAGAGCCGTCCCCTAATGTTATGCTGTTTCTGTCCCCTGGGATCACAATAGGTGCTGAGAATGTCAAACGACAGAGCAAATGCCATAACTAAAGCTAATTAGTGAGGCTACCTATTTCTACTATGTGTGTGTGTGTGTGTGTGTGTGTGTGTGTGTGTAACCCTGGGTATAAAACATGTCTTTATGTAATAGTTTTTTGAGCAGAGGTATATACTGCTGGGTTTAATGTGAATGAATACACATGTGCTGTTGTTTACTCACAGTGTCACAGAGACATTAACCATAGAAGATGGTCTGAGTGTGTGTGTGTGACGTTGTTCTCTGCCCTCATCTGCTCCTGAACAAGGACCCGGTGATGTCAGCACACGCTTCCAAGTCTCACATAAAGTGGCCATGTCAAGGGTACTTAGTGCAAACTTTGTATTTTTTTTTTTCCTGATGTCACTAAAGTATGCATGAGCAGCAAATAACCTGATATTGACACGGTGCAGCAGAACTTTCCCCCTGACCGCTCCCCGCTGACCATCAATCACCAGGACGGCCCATTCATCAAGTGGCCCTGTTGGTCCGGCCCCCCTGTGACACACAAACGTTTTTCCAATTTAAAATCTGATATTGATGGAGCACTGCATCCCGCTGCAGCCCCTTTGAGCTGTTGTTGGGCCGGCGCGCTTTTTCCATATGCTGACTCTCTCACCACGGTCATAATTTAGCACATTATATTTCCATAGACGTCGAATGTAAAAACATTCTGTTATGTTGACGAACGGCTGTGTCCGACAACAAAAAGAGCTGTGGCTGTTTGACCACGATTTTCATGCTGTCCTGTTTCACTCACCAAAGGTTGTTTCCCCCACTTTTACCAGTTGGTGTCGTTACAGTGCACAGTTCCACAAATGCTGCAAAACACTCTGGAAACAACGTTGTTCATAATTTAAGCATATAAACATATTGTAGTTGCTGTTGTAGCCTGCGGAGGTGGAAAAATATTATTTGCTCAGATAGAAGTACAGGTACTTGTGTTAAAAATGACTCAAGTTAAAGTATAAGTACTGATTCAACCTTTTTTACTATATATATATAAAAGTATTTAAGTACAGGCTTGCAAAATAACCTTTGATTGTAATGTCTCGCACATAAAATGACTGTGTGCACTCATTTCCTCTCATCTCAATGTGGACTCTGATCACATGGATCCCGAACCCTGAACTAAGCCAACACATCCCAGTGTGTCTCATCCAAACAGTCGAATGTGGAGTTATAGATAAGAGACGTCATGAATTAAAGAAGGATCGAGAGAATGAAAACTGATATCAGAGTGAGAGAAAAGAGAAGAGGGGTTAAGACGTTTTACTCTGAGAGACAGAGAGAGAGAGAGGGGAAGGGAGAGTAAGATTGAGAGGGAGAAAGAATTAGAGGAATGAGACAAACTAATGGGATTGAGTAAACTCACCATTTTAAATTAAGCCCCACTCAAAGTCCCCAAGTCTCCCCCAAGCAGAGTGGATACATGTGGATCGTCTTTTTGTTGGCGGCTATGCCAGTTTGCTCCAATACATCACATTGGGTACAGCAGAAGACTACATGTCAATGTCAGATCCACTGACACAACTTAATCACAGTTTCTGTACAGATGTGCACATAGAGCGGCCTCTTGCAGTCTGGAAAACCACAGTGCAGTTTTAAATGAGCACTGCTGGGAATTGTCACAGGTCTCACGTAGGCCACTGGGGTGCTAGACTGATGTCCACTGGTCTAACAAGCAACATGCAATTCAAACCAACTTGACCATTACAGTCGAAACACTAGACTGCAGCTGTGAGAAAGTAGAATAAGAAAGAAAACTGCAGCTCCTTCTGTAAGTCCACCGGACCGCTGATTGGAAAAATGATTTTCAAAAGTCATTAAACTGTGATGTCACAATGTGTCTCTCCAGAGTCACGCACACTGCGACACTGACTAAACTGCTCCTGTGCATGTTTATGTGCACGTGTGCGTGTGGATCACAGTGCATATTCTGCAGGTGTTGAAAATAAGTGTGGTTTTGACAGTGCAATAACAAAAGTGTCTCACTCGTCATGTTAACAACTTCTTTTGTCAACTTCAGACGCTGAGTTGAGAAAATGTTTTTAGAGGAGTGCAGTTTTTAATTGATTCACAGGAGGTGTAAACGTGTCTTTAGTTTGTAAAAAGGAAATAAAGATTTAGTAAATAACCTGTTTATCAAAAAAAGAAATGTATTTCTATCATAGCAGCAATAAACAGGTGTGTTACTCATCACATTAATTACGAGCTACATAAAGCAGAGCTGTCTTAATGTGATTACACACAGGGATGAGCAAAGATACATCTAAATGTATTTTTAAATAAATAAGGCTATCATGTATTTTGAAAATACAGAAAAATACTTTTCCAAGTGAGCATGAAATCTCCCTTTATATATATATAAATATATATATTACAAAATACTATGGATGGATAGCTTCTGTTTATTCCATGTCAGTGATTCTAGCCCCAGACTGTCTGTGGCTTTAAAAACTACAAAGAGTCGATGCTCAGTGTTGATTGTGCTTGACAAGCCCATCATGCAAATGGGCCATACCAGAGACGGCCATTACACCGACTCCTCTCTGCTCTTAGCACTGCTCGTTCCTATGTGCACGATGACATCAAAGTAAAGAGCACTCTGTCACGATCAAACAAGCCAGGGAACCAGCGAAGCAAAGGAGGAAGTGTTCTGATGTTTTTATTGACAAGAGCTTACGAGAGCTCATGGAGCCTTTCAGTCAGAAGGGGATGCTGCACAGAGCCAGTTGCCTCAGTGGTTTAAACAGCTGGACACGTCAAGTAAATACATCAATAACATCTGGCATTAACGGATTTTAATGTCATTTTTAACATCTGCTTGTTTCTCAATGGAAACTCTATTTAGCCACTAAAGGGCAGTCCATAGATTTAGAATTGCACACATTGTCAGAATCCTGAAAGACTGACCAAACGGATGTTGCAGGACCAGAGATATTGTCTTTATCATTCTGCATATTCATCTTCTGTTTAAATTTGGTGCACATTTATCCCACAATGCAAAGGCTAATGTAGCCACAAGCCCCTGGTCTGCTGCAGAGATGGAGAGTGAGCTACAGAGGTCTGCTGACGTCCCTTCTTTCAAACTGTTCACCATGAGATATTTTTCACTTTTCAAACTTCAGACACAACCAATGCCGACTGAGATGAAATTGAAATAAATGGAACAGATGTGGAGCCATTCACTGGACCAGCATTTTTTTACATCCTCAATATAAAACAGCGCATTGAAACTTCACATGATGATTCAGAAATACATTTTCCTTTATGTGTTGTAATTCAAGGCTGCAGGCACATTCGTGTTCTGCATCTGCCTTCATTCCACATTCCTACAGGTTGTGTTTGATATGAGCAAAGAAAAAGTAAGTATTAAAGTATACACTAAACATCTGTAGTGCAATATACTATACATATTAAAAACGGGGGAACAGACAAGAACACTGGACTGAGGCCAACGCCTAAGATCTTCTATCGAAGGCTTCTCATTGGAAAGCAGCCTTAATGGACAGGCAACATTCCACCTCTAAGTGGTTTGACATCTTGCTGCCATAAATAAACGCTAACAGGGGCACTCTATTAGGCTAAACAAGGCTCTGTGTGTCCCTCCAAAGCCAGAATGCACCCTCCTAATGGTACGCTAATGTCTTTATTGGATTACTCCAGCATCTCCTGTTCCAATGCGTCACAACTACAGCATTCTGTTGGATTTGATGGAATGGAGGCGGCCTGTGTGGGATTGATATCACCCAGGCCCGAGATGTCTGCTATTAAGAATATTTCCATTTGATGATTACACTCATCTCCGATTACTAAATGCTTTTTTTCGCCAACGGACGCTCTGGATCTTTTGTGCAGTCGGGACTGATTCCGTAATACACTTACGCTTTTAGACTTGCCGACATGTGGTCATAAGATTTACACGGCAATCTCTGGACCGCTGCTTGGCAAGTCAAATAAGTAAAAGCACTGCGTTTTACAATAAGTCCCAATGAATGAGAGTCCTGGCAAAATTGGATGTGCGGTGTTTATAATGTCAGAGTGGACTAATGGCGGACACGGAAGGGAAGAGGACGGAGGAGAAAAAAAGAATTGAAAAATGATTTGACCACTTTAGAAGTAAAAATCTGCATCACATTAATACCTAATACAACATTGATTTCCATTAAATCCGCACACACTTGCGCATTTGCGGAGATAAAAGTCTATTATCGTTTCATCATTATTTACACTGCCCTGGAGGTTACAAATTCTAACCTGCAGACCACGGAAGCAATTACTGTGCAAATAAAGCAGATGGTGCGACAAACAAAGTGCTTAAGAAAATGTTTTTTACTGTAGACAGACACTTTGGTGTCCATAAAGACCTTGGATGTCTGCCCCCCCCTCGTTGAAATTATGCATGCATGTGTGTGTGTGTGTGTGTGTGAGTAATCATGTCCATACTTTATTCATGCCAATTATATGTGTGAAAGGCTATCAGTGACTTTACCCCAGTGATTATTTAAGTGGAATGTTACAAAGCTCTTTATGGGCAGGTTTATGATGTCATAAGAGTCTGGCCCTATGTTCATCTCCAACAGGTCCGGAGGAACTAAAATAATGTATTTGCCAGCTTACATTCAGCGGTATAATAAATACCAATCAATACGCAGACACGCACGCAGAAATCCCCTGAGTTTTACTGTTCTCGTCTTGCATGCTTAATGCCCCGGTAATGGATCCATTGAGTGACCAGATAAGTAGGCCTCTCACACCCAGAGGAGTTTGTTAGTGGTTGTAATGACAATGCTGATGGGGGCCGTTGCCTTCGATATCTGTTCATCTCCCCTCGTAAATCTCTCCACGCTAAATACAACTGTCACTCACTCACCTCTCCATATCACCACTTAACTGTTTGAAGGAACAGCGTGTATATCACCTTGGACAGCTGATTTTTTTCTATCCATAATTGCCCCCTAATTTCCTGGAGAGTCTTGAGCAAATGTTCATGTATTTGCTGACCTTATATCACACGTGAGTTTGAACAAGATGGTGCCCTGACACCTGGCATACTAATGCACCCATTATTGAGTCCTTATGCCAACTGAAAATCTATTAGACATTAGGGGTGAGCGTTATGCTGTATTCAGCTCTATATCACACAGGCATCACCTTCTAATGGGTTCTATAAGCTCGACCACATCTCCCTACGGAGCACACAGCAACGTGATCTTGTTTGTTCTTCCGCCCTCTGCCTGGCTTACGCTGTGTGAAATTACCCGGACCTATAGCTTCTACTTTGGAAAGTAGATAAAATGGTTTGCATAACCGTGTGCCATCAATTTCTCTTCTAGTCTGAGAAATTTCGAAGGAAAAGGCCATGTGAGGTACTTTAGAATAATGAGGTACCATAGAATAATGGTTACACTATGTACAGTATGTGCTGGACTAACGAGTGCCGGTAGAGCGTCACCACTTTACCCTATAGTGTCGTGACTGGCCCAATGCATGTAGATTCAGCCAGCTGTAATGAAAGAGAGAGCGGATGGACATACAGTCTGTTAGAAGGTGCAACCTGTGATCATATACTTGTATAACAGGATCTACAAGTAGGCTTAGTGCCTCTGTGAGGTTTTAGGCATCAGCATAGTTTAACCCACGTTCTCATTAATAAGGATAGAACGTTGACGTTTAGCACATACATGTTTTACCAACTTACAGTTTAGCATGTAGGCATGACAACAATGATTACCAAGCACAGAGTGTAACTGAGGCTGATGGGAATGTCACTGGTTTAACAGGAATGTGATCTTAAATCAAGTGATTTGACAAAGAGATGCTGGCTTGATGACGATGCTAAATGACCATATGTCGGCCAAATGTCAAATGTTTTCCCCTTTTAGCTACGAGGACAATGACAAACATTTCACATAAATCCTTCCAGCAGTTGTTGATATGTAGTTGTTGCATTAAAAACAAAACTAGGGGATGCTCCATCTCACTTAGGCTGCCATTCTAGTGTGGACCATTGATGTCTTGCTGACAGCGATATCGTGGGTAGTCCAAAAGTCATATAAGCCGTTTGTTTGTTCTTTCTTTCTCACAATTAAGACTTATTATAAATAATACAGGATGACAGGATGACTTGAGTGGTGCATGACAAGTGAAAGTTCTAGGGAACACTATATTGGTGAAATGGACCCTGACCAAGAGACTGAATGAATACTGCACGCAGACCACATCGTGTGCCTGTGAGCGGGAAGGCTCAAAAGGTCAAAGTCATCAACCGGAAGTCGATGGAGAGACAGAAAGATAAAGCAGGCTGTCACACGCCAAAGGCCATCCACGGACCAAGATATTTCCATGTAACTGATGGTCCATAACATCCATTTTTCATTTATTTTTTTTGCATGGCATTTTATTTCATATTTGGATAAATCCTCCCAGAAGAAAGAGAGGTGATACGGGCACATTTAACCTGCAGCTTTTTATAGAACTCTGCAAAACACATTATGTCTGGAAAACCTGCAAATACAATTCCTGGGATGTAGTACAATCTCTGAGCTGTAGTGCTGCCTGTGAAGAAGCGGTACCCTTCAGTATTGGGTGAGAACTGTCCTCTACAGCACCGTTATGATGGAGTGGACGCTCCCCTTGACAGTAATTGTTGCCTTTGTTCGGGTGCACTGACGGGACTTCAGAGGTGTTACATGTCACAGGAGTTGTTCCTGAAGTCAATAATAATCTTTAATGATCAAATCACATCATGGAAATTACAATGGCAATTTGACTGCTGTCGTCAGCATTGTTGAACCCTCCTCTTTGTCTTAAACAAAGCAGGCTGTCACTCAGCACCTCACTCATGTCCTTATCACTGGAAAAGAGGTGACCTGGAAGTGCCCTCTGGCTCTTTACATTACCAAAGTGAATGTAACAGCGGTGGACTTTGTGTCTGACATCACATTCGCTGTCCGTTCCCGTTTCAGAAAGAGGGAGACGATTATTTTATTCAAGAGCAGTAGAAGATAGTTAATAATGGATCCAGCACCAGCGAAAATGAGACTTGTTATTTAACCGCCCTCTTTCAGAAGTCGTAATTTTCTGAAAGGGCTATCTAGTCTGAATCAGACCCCATTATATAAGCCAAATGGCTTTTTGGTAGGTTATTATATTTATTTTTACCAGCACCCAGTTTTCTTGACCTTCTTTTTTTGTTGCACAACATAGTTTAACCATCTGCTAATCAATCTTGAGAAATCCCTGACTGCCCTAAAATGTATTTCAGCAGTACTTTAGAGACTCGTTGAAAGCCGTGTATGTGGAGCGATGTTTAAGACAAATTATTTTCTGGGGTAAGAGCAAGAAAGATGATATGGATAAAAGTGTAGATTATACCAACAACCTGATAAATACAGATATGGTAAGTCTACGTTTCCTTTGGGAGTAAATCATGACACATTGACTATCTTTATTGCATTGTAGTTTCCTACAGAGTGATTCTTAAATTAGATTTTAGCCACCATGTCCTCCAGCTTTAATTTTACACTACAAAAAGACCAGTGGCATTATTTGCTATGTTTAATAGTAATTAGGGCACCGGGTGGAACATTCATGTACCCCTGGACAATGTTTCAGAAGTACAGTAAGTCATATCTGAGAGTGAGTTGGCATCGGGGGAAAAAGTATCTAGTACCCTGAGGTCATCTGAAGACTTTGGGGTAAAGTTGTCCTAAATAACTGACACTAGACTGATGGATGTTGAACAGAGCCGGGGCTATTATTGGACCCAAGGTGACTTTCTGCGAGGCTATTTTCTCAGACTTCTTCACAGTTGTATTGTCATATCTGGTTCATCTGGTGGAGTGAGGGGGCTGAGACCTCTGGTGCGGGCTATCCATAAATGGCTCAAGTGAAACATTAGCACCAAAGTTGCTGTAAAAAAAAAGAAGCTAAGAAATCAACCTATTGGACAAGTTGAAGCTTGCTGTGTGAGGCGGTGATTGGCTCTTATAGGGCGAACAAGCTTTTTCTAGGGCACGGAGTTGTCATTATGATGCTGTGAGCATGTGGGCTGGCGTTTCTCAAGGGCTTGAATGAAAGACAAAAAATAGCTCTCTTTAAAACTTAGTTGCTTATTAGGCATCGTAAGCAAATGGAGGTTGAATCGTATGATGCTTTACAGTCTTGTTTCTCTACAAAACAACTGTGAACTACCTTGAATGCATCCTTTTCAAATAAAGACAAACGGTTAAATACAACCTAAGCTCACGACAAGGACTAATTCAGGAAGATGTTTTTAATCAATATTTTTTTTTTAGAACAAAACAGTCCCTGTCTTCTGTAGAAATATATTTTTGCTAAACCTTTGAGCTCCATGCGTCATCTCTCACCCACTGTACACCTGGCACTGTATGTGTGGTAAATATCCATCATCATTTCACAGTGTCTAAATTTTCCCATTTTATTTGCTTTAATCCTTTGCAGTGGGTCAGGAAGAGGAGAGAGGAGCAGAGGGAGAGTTGAGGGAGAATAATGTCATTTCAGGATAGGCCTTATTTAATTTACTGGAGGTCGATAGAGGTTCTCCAATTGCCTCTCCCAGATTAATAAGTAACCCACACGCGCTGTCCATCACTGTCCATCTCCCATTAGGCCTCTGAAATAGGGGCCCAAATTGCCTGGCAAGGTTGACTCTGATGGAAAACACTCCTCTCGCACTCCTTTTCTCTCTCCATCGCCAATCCATTTCTCTCCCTCACTTTTCTTGTTTTGCTCTCAGGTTTCCTTCCTAAGATGGGTTCACTGCGGAGCAAAACACATCCCCTGTATGTAAAAGAAAACACCATAATGAGAGAAAAGGTTTATCATTGGTAGTAGTTTTAGTGAACGGGCGCGTATTCGCTTTTCGAGAACCACATTTTGTGTCAGATTTGGCATCGAAGTGAAGTGAAGAGGTTGAATTTCAGCTGGTGCTGCTACAGAAATATAGATAATAAGCAGTGTCCAGAAAAACCTGCCGTCTGTACCTGGAAATATGATGCCTGGGAAAGAGTCAGGTCTCCGCGCTACAGTGCTCCCTGTGAGGCAGCACTACCTTTTTCAGTACGTGATGGCATCGCACCTCTGCAACTCTCCAGCACCATTATGATGGAGCGGATGCTTCCCTTGACAGTAATTGTTACTTTTCTGGGCAGCTCCTGGAAAGTGCACTTAAGAAGATTTCAGAGACCTTTTTATAGAGACACCCATAGAAAAATGAAAAATTCTGAGACAGCTTGGTTACAGCTTGAAAACCCTATGTGTTGTGTTAACTCGAGAGAGTCACACTTATAATTCCATCTCATAGGGTAGTGTTTTACACATTTGCCAACTTAATTCATAATTATTATTACATCATAAACCTGTCTGTATAATATACCATACACTACCCTAAGGCCGTCCATTTGATTTTTTAGGACACACAGTAAAAAATCCTATAAAGTCTGAACTCGAAGTGAAGAAGAAATCCTCTATTATTGCTCTCTGCAGTGCTAAGTATGACTGACACTTTTATAAACTGTTATCGGTTCATCAAATACAAAAGTCTGGATGTGTCTTTTGTTAGTCAGACTGCTGTGAGAAGTAGAATTTACATGACCTTCCACTAAAATATTCTTCATTTCACCGGGAAAAAATGACATTCAGAAAACTAGGATAATAGTTTCCTGATTGTGTGTTCACATGTAGAAGGCCAGTGTAAATACTTGTACTTGACACACTTGATAGGCCTTCACGGAAGATATCCTGACATGACACAGCCGGTGTATATAATAAAAGCAAGTGATGGCTCCATATTATTCAGCTACTTTAGTTTTAGAGTCCTGGTATTGGTCCTGCTGACTCCCTGTTGTGCTGTCACTGAATTTCATTCATTTTATTCAGAGAGTATTGGACGGAGTGAAGTCCGCTCAGACAGATCTATAAGAGAGAAGCAGTCTAAATATGAATCAGGCATTTCAGTCAATTCGAAGGCCTCTGGATGGTAAACTGTTTAGTTCTCTAAACGAAGGAACTCATGAGGTTTAGTCCGTCTGAGAGTAAAAGGAATAGAAAGCTCAGTCGAGCTATGGAGAGATGGCTGTGTAACATGGAGTTGTTTTTATTTCCTCTATCAGTGATCAATAATATAGTCTGGCATTGCAGAAGGCTTTTATATCCTATCGTTTGCAGGCACTCTTCTAGAGTGGTGGAATCCTCTCCAGCTTTGGAGTCTGGTTTTAAAACATATGAATGTGAATTGCACTGTGGAGCTAACGTCCCACAGTCAATTTCTAAGCCTTTTGGGTTGATGACACATCGTAGAACTGGTTGTTGTCTTGTCCTGCTTGGTTGTAAAGTGTAAAGACTAAGAATAAGGGTCTCAAATTAGTTAGATGTATGTTTAGGTCAAGGTTTAATAAATAAGCTGTAGAGTGGAAAACATTTACAGCCCTAATATGCTGTAATGAAAGAATATAGCTAAAGCTGATTGAGATAAACACCAGCAATGAGACACACAGTGCACCAGAGCCAGTGACTCTCAGTCTGAGACTTTCCTGCTATTACAAGTCAAAATGTCCTCTGGGAAAAAAAAAGATTAAAGGCCAATACTGACCGTTCATGTGAGGTCACACACTTTGCTGGTTAAACCTTAAATCACAGCTTCCGACCAAACCAACCATGTTAGTAACTGGGTCAATGCACAGCACAACATTAAAAACATATACTGTTGTATAATAGTATACGGGCACTTAAAATATGATCAAGTATAATATTTTTGTATTTTCTGTAAAGTGAAATGTATCACCTGCATCTTCTGAGAGAAATAAAAAACCCTGACCATATAATCTAAAATCTTTTGAGAGTCAAATAATTGCCATTACACCTTTGCCTTCGCAGGATTCGGCTGCGGTCTGCTTGAATTCAAAGCAGTTTTAATGGATTCCGATGGTGACCCAGAGTCAAAGCGAAAAAAAACATACCAAACAAAATCTCGAGAGAAACTTCACAAGCCGTTCCTGGAGCATCGAGCGCTTCTCTAGTGTCCATTCTTATGTGTAATGTGTTCAAAACAATATAGGCTATATAGGCTATACAATAATACATATTGTATTTTTGTTTTATTGTGAGAGAAGTGAGTGGTTCTATCTGTTGTGGCTCATCAAACATGTCCACAATTTTCAAACACAATCACTAATCACTTGAACATTTGAGATGCAAAAAACAATACATTTCTCTGCCTCAAAATCAATAGATGACGATCAAGTGAATTTATATAACATGTGCAGGCTGCACCGTGTTCTGTCTCTTGTTCCAGATAATCCAGCAAAGCCTGATGCTGGGATATGAGTGATGATTACATATTATCTCCCAACAGCAGCTGGGGGGGGAATGAGGATTCTCTCGTTGAGTCAAAGAGACAGAGAAAACAGATAAAGAAAACAAAGGTAGTGCATGTGCCTTTTTGTGTAAGACTGTGGCTACAATGGCCCATGGCTCCTTCTTAGCAAAACCCCCCCTAAACACAATACACATACAGTTATTAAAAACTCATAGGAACTTATTTTATGCAGCTAAAACACCAATTTTCCATTTGTAAGTAAAAGCAAGCATTAATGGTATATAAGTCCATCAGGTTTGAAATTAGTGGGAGGAGGTTAAGGTTAAGTTTTTGTTCCTCCCAAAGCATTTTCATTTGAATAAGAAAAGCTATTACTTGGAAACCAAATTTAATATAAGAAGCATTTCTGAATCTTAATATTTCACCACCATTCACTGACGCCTGATGTTCAGTGACCTTTATTTTCTTTTTTTTAAACTGAAGAACTTCGATAGGTCTTTGGTTCATCTTCATCTTTATCAGAGGAACACATGCAGCCTTGAAGCAGATCAAGCCAACAAGCAGAGTGATGCTTATCGAATGCAGCTGGCACATACAGGGCTGCACACGAAGAAGAAAGCCACGGATCAAGAGAGAACATGTGTTTTAGTCGATCCTCTTAAAATCCATCTGCTCGCTGTTGACCCCTTTAAGCTCGTGCAACACACAAAAATATGAGTGCTTCAACTTTTTTCATTGTTGAGATGCAACATTCCCATTAGCTCAATGAAATTCTCCACAGCTTTTTTACAATTTTCTACATTTCTTCAGATTTACCAGCATCGTGAACAAGCAGGACAATGAAATGGTCGCAACTCCCAAACTTTGAAGTCTGTTCATTCCTCTGTTTTCTATTTCTTTAGTCAGTAAGGGTCGACACATGAGGAATGAAAATGGTTCAAGTCCTGTGAATTGTGAAGTCTCATATCAAGTCCATTTCAGACGGTCAAGCATCTTCCTGCGTCCTTCATAGGGGCAGATCCTTATCCAGTCACACAATGGAAGAATGATGTTGGTGTCACAACTGTGAAATCGAGGAAAAAGGTCTTTCGGCTTTTCCCAATCACAAGATGCCGTGTTTGTTTACATTCTTGTAAACAGCGGAATAAGTCTCAAGTGTTTTCTTTCTGGCGACGTCACACATGTGATATAAGACAGCAAACAGTGAGAGGTCATGTCTTTTCACAAAAATATCTTTGAAACAGCAAAATTAACAAATAATAAACATTTTAATAAGTATCTGTAGCTCCTATAAGGTTGCATAAAGTGTCCCAGTCGTTGTTACTCAAGTAAAAGTATTGTTTAGTCAATATAATATAAATCTAGACTATATATATAATATAAGTAAATATCTGTTGTATTGTTCTGCATGTATTATATATTTTACCATGTAAAACAGTGAGCAATTTAAGCCGTGAATTGTATTTCCATCTATTTTCTTTTTTGTATTTCTTAGCCTCAATGGTTTCCACTATTCGCTGCTCATTCATAACCAAATGTGACATTAATACAGGAGGTTTCTGCCACATGTGTAATCACACTACCTGCAGAGCTTCCCCCCCTCCACTCAGCGTTCGCTCTTTACTTTGAGAGACAGACACAGTTTCACCTGTTGTTTAAAGCCCTGTTGCCCGGGCTGTAATATGCGGTTCCTCGTTGGTGAACCACCGAATCCCCTCTGATGCCCCTCGGTTTAGAGATTTTCACATTATGTTATTTCCCGACCACACTGTGCTCCGTTGCGGAGTTAATGCGGATGCCTATCATAAGAAATGTAATATCCTTTCTGAGCCCCTGCAGATAATCAACCTAATGTATTCCAAGCTCGCAATTTGAATGCACAGGGCACAACACGAGAGTCCATTATTAGTTATGAAGAAACTGTGGGCAGAGAGGAATTTATTGTAAGTCAGTGGGAAATACGGCAGTGTGACATTTGCAGGCTTCCCCCCGGTCTCTGTAAAATGCTTAAAAGGCCACAGTGTTGTCTGTATGGACAAAACCATTTAGCTGCTTCATTCAGCTGATGGAACAAAGGCAGTTGTCATTGAAATTTATGTTCCAATACCAGCTCCGGCGTGACAATGAGACACGACTGATGAGTTTTAAACACATTAATTGGTTTATTTATTTTACTGTGAAAGGTAATTCACACCCACTAAAAAGTCACAGCCACGCTCTGTCAGTTGTTGTATTGGGATTTTAGTAAAGATAGCATTTTGTATGGCAAACCGATATATTTACTACTGAGGGAAATTATTCTTTAAAACTCTCACCTAATTACCTAATTATCAGGTAATGGTTTAATTTAATTTTTGTTGTTTCTAAAAGGTATTTATTGATAATGAGATAAATAATATTTTCTTACAACACAGACAATTTGTTTTGTCAGTTTGTTCCATCATTATAAAAAGAAAAGTAATGAATCGTGAATCTCAACTAAATAAACCTCACCTTTTGCCCTAATTTTAGATTTAAACTCATTTTCTACTCATGACATCAGCGTTTATGCCATCAATTAACATAAGTACCAGGATCATTCATACAAAACGTCGCACTTGAAGACAAGAGAGGTGTTGAGGTAATAGAACCTGTGTGTCACCCACAAAGCGTTTGTTCAAAGTGGCCTCAGAAGGTCACGGTCTTGGCCGAGACTTTGGGGCAAAGGGATTTTCTTTACGACCACCGCGCCGCTCTATGAGGGCGACAATCTGTTAACATCAGCTCCGGCAACCAGACCTCGTGTCTGTCCTGTGAGGTCGGCTGTTTGTGTCAGCGCCTGATCTCCTCCGGCAAATTAACAATATGCAAATATGCACATGCGACATTTACAATATGCACACAAACCCATCTCTGGTCACCCTGTGTTGCGTCCAGCAGATATATCGAACACGTAATAAAAAAAAAAACACGCCCCGGGGCTCAAATGTCACAGTCCTAAGCATGGCCCTGTCAATACCACCCTGACCTTTCTCTGTGTTTACCCTTGCAGGATATCAGGCTTGTTGGTGGAGAAGGATGGAAGGCATACAGAGGAGTCATGCTGTGTAAGGAGGGGGGGGGGGGTTGCGCTGTAGGTATGTGAAGCGTTGAAATGAAGCCGCTCTGAAGTGGATGTAAAACCTGGAATAGCACTTCAGCCTTCAGCCATTCAATCGGTTTGTAAGAGTCATCAGTATTGAACCATTATTCGTCGATATGTGGTATTCAGCAAATTCTATACCTATCTATTTAATATTTCCCCTCTATTTACACCTCATGCAACCAGCCGAGCGAATCAATGCCTCGTCATTATCATTGCAGAACAAATTAAATAGCAAACAAAATTCCTCCATATTATTTTAAGCAGAGTTTTAGGCAGAAAATCCATTTCCAGAAAATCCAATTATCCGAAATGAAAATGAACGGCTGCTTCCGCCCATTTCCCGTCTGCAGAAATGAAATATAAAATGGAATATGCTGAAATGAGTGAAAGCTTATCTCGTTTCTTTGTGAGAGATGAAGGAGGACCAGCCTTTTTTCTCCCCTCCGTGTTTTTTCTCCCCCTTGGTTGCCTCGGCAACAGGGGACTCCTGTCAGTCAGAATAACTTTATTCAGGCACAAAAACCAAACAAACAAAAAGAAAACTTCAAATTAGGGAGAAATGAGTCCAGGAGTGTAGTGATTATAAGCTTAAATATGTCCTGACACACTCGGCAGGTTGTCTCAAGTCATATCTCCATTTTATTTTCAGAATCGTTTGTGTGATGTGTGTTCACAGTGCATGACGTTCACGCTGTTGTGTTCATTTAATACAGTCCCAGAATAAAGCTGTTTTCCAGGTGAAACAACTGTCTCATTAATACTGTGTTTGTCTGCAGAGAGTCTGTCCACGGAGCCATTCGTACTGAGGGGGTCAGGGGGTCGGTGCTGTCAAGTCAAGTGGTGCTTGACCTGTTAAAGCTGGAAATATCAAAATAAACAAATATCTCAAATCAATTAGACGTGGAAGCATAACCTCTGATCAGTGCTCTGTCTTATAAAAGGTGGGATTTAGCTTGTTTGCTTTTATTTTGTAATATAAATATAAATGTGACTGTGTCCCTATAGGCGCAGTTTGAATTTTATGGTTAGGGCTGAGTGTTTTACATTTACACACACATTCATACAGTGCGTCTATATGCTGCACTTGCTCTATGATAAGGGGCAATTTGTGGTCCAGTATCTTTCCCGAGGACGCTTCGGCATGCGGACGAGGGAAGACTGGGATCGCCGACCTTCTGATGAGAGAACAACCGCGCTCACCCCTGAGCCACAGATTCTACTACATGAAAAACAGTTGTATGGATGTGGACTAAATTACACCTTATAACAACCCCCATGGTGCAGTAAGCAGCTGAGCGCTAGCAATCCCCCAGCTCTGCTTCGCCTCGTGTTAAAATCCCCTCACACCACTGGTTATAATACACAAATCTGCAGGAGGGAGTGAAAGTAATATCAGTTATGAGAAAGGACTTTAATAACACTGAAGAGTAGAGCAACTGATACACACTGGTTATTCTGTTCCACCCCTTCCCACTAGATTATTCTCTTTATCGTGTCAAATCATTTTGCAATTTCGACACATGTACCTGCAATTTGTAAACAAAGGATTCAGCGTAACGGAGCTCGATCTTTTTCTAGAAAAACCCATGAATGCTGATTACCAGACTCTGCGGTTCGTCTCATGGTGAAACGTTATTCAAACGAATAAAACCTCTTTTAATAACACAACTGGCAATAACAGGCACATGAGAATTATTTTAGAACTTTCTATTTTAGAAGTCTATTTTCTTAAAGTTCCGTCTGTGTGTTGCAAATAAAAAGGGATGAGGCTAAATGGCAATTGCATCTCCTGTCGTTCCGGAAGATTTTTTGGGGGGGTCAATTTTCTTCATGGTCAAGCTTTGTAAACAAATCAACATTTTGTCCTTGGTCTTTGTTTGAAGGTCAAACCTACCCACCTTGACCAGTGGTGGAGGACGCAATGTAAACGACAATCTCCAGTAAATCCAGTCCTCTTGTTTAAAATGCTTTGTGCAGCTATAGCTTCACCGTTGCTTCTGAGAGACAGAGGTCACCACTTGTTTGTCAGGAAAACATCAACATGGTGTAAAATGGCAATTACAGACACACGACCTATAGGTGATGTCTTCAAATTGTAGTTTTTTTCTGACACTGAGTCAAAAACCCAATGATTTTGCTATAGAAAAGAGAAAAAGCAGCAAATCTTCATGTTTTAGAGGCTGAGACATTAAGGGTTGTCGGGGTTTTTTGCTTGATAAATGACTTTAATGATCAATCTTCAATAAAATGCTGAATTTAACTTCAACCAAGTCCGTTGTTTTTTTAACATTGAATCTTTACTTCATTCATAAGCTGCCTTAAAAACCTTCCTGCTCTACGTGTGTATGTCTGCGTTGTTCTTCCAGCTTCAGTGAACTGCGAACAGAAAAGTCCAAAGCCTGGTGGAAGCCTCGGGACAGTGGGAGTCGTTGAGTTGGTTGTAAAAGCTAAAGATTCTAAAAGCAAAAACATTTAAGTTAAAGTCGCAGTTCATCCATGACGCAGTGATGATCCACTGCTGCAACCAAGGGCTGTCATTACAAATAACATGACCGGAAGCACTGAGGGAGATACCAAGATTAAGTGTTCGTCGCAGATTAAGAGAACGAAAACTATTGTCTGCACCTTCTCCTCTGTCTCTGTCTTTCTCGGTGGCCTCATTTAGATAGTGGAGATTACAGCAGTGTGGGATAAATGGTCACCCTCCACTGTAGAACAAAGCAAGTCCAGGCACACACTGGATCCCAGGTAATGAAGACGCAGAATGAGTTATGACTTCATGTGGAGCCGGGAAGATGCATTTGGAGAGCAGGAGTGGTCACCGCTGACTTATCGCTCCTGTGGGGATGACTGAAATCCCCCCCCGATTATGTGCAACTCTGGTACGGTGACATCTCTCTAACCCAAAGGCATAAAAACAGTGCTTATGAATTTGATTTAAAAGGACCAGTTCAGCAGTTTGATAAATACGCCTTTCACATTCTACCTGAGAATTGATGCCACCCTCAGGTTTGAGTGCAAAATATAATGTGTAGCCGGGAAGAAGCAGAAACAAAGAGCTAACCGGGTTGTAAACAAAGGGGGAGAAAAAGCTAACGACACAAAATAAATAAATATATATATATAAATCTATATATATGTAAAAAATATAGATCGTATAAATAAAACACAATGTAAAAAATATTTATTCTAAGATAAGCTAACCATTGCACATCACTAAAAAATTCAGTGTACAAAAATATATCAGGCTTCTCATTTGACTCTTAAAATATAAAGAAAGTTAAATCATGAAGTAATAAAAATGTTCTCATAATATATGGGCCTTCAGTGATGAACTTAAAAAGTAAAATTAATTGAATTCCTTGGAACCTCACAAAATATTAACATATGAAAATATAGATGTAATTTAAAATGTCATAGAAATAGAGCATCCAGATTTATACCTGGGACATAGTGACCTTGTGCGATGTGTCCCAGACTGTTTCATTCTAGTTTCTGCCCCCTGGACCTGCAGCTCTCTGCCTTGTCTCTGTGGGCTTTTATCTGTGTGAGTGTATCTGTGTTGGCTCTGTGATGGATGACAACTCTCTGACTTCCACCCAGTGTGTGCTGGGAAAAGGGAGGAAAATGTTTTTATTTCTGAGCCAAGTTTACCTTAACACACCCAGTCTGGGCTTGTTAAATCAGTAAGGATATGAGGACCTGTCGTTTTAGTTTGATTTAATTTAGTTTAGTACACACAACATAAATACATAAATAAAATGTTAAAAACTTTTTCGGGGTGCAGGTGAAACCGGTTATGGCTCATATGAGAACCACATCCAAATATAACCCCCCAAAAAAGGAACTGTCTCTGCAGCAGCAATATTTTGTACAGAGACGTTGGAAAAGTACTTGCTATTGAAATATGGATAAATCAAGCTATATAAATACTCAGAATTCCAACAGATAAAGTAAACTTATGTTTTACTGCAGCCGATGATAACGGTGTACGAACCAAAGCTAAACCCAGAACAGGCTCTGTGAACTTCTCAGGTGTTTCTGTTGGATTAAATCATTACAGCACTTTCCCACAGAAGGTTGAACTGCTTGCTTCCTTGCAGGTCGAGTTTTTGGATTATGGATTATGAGGATTACTTCTTGTACTTTGGCGTTACAACCTCGTTCGGATCGTTTGAATGTCTCAGAACTGTTTCATGAATCCAGGGTGGGGGAGGTTTAAATTATCTGTACTGCAGGAACTCTTTGTTTTTAATAGTTATAATGAGATTCAAGAGGGATTTCTTTGTCTATGCTATACGCTACATCCCTCAGTAGTAGGTTCACTATAATCTTACATTAACAAGTTAAATTTGTACTTATCTGATTCCATTTTTGTAAATAATTGACAGTAAAGTGTTAAATGTTAAGTCCAACACACGGTAGTGCTGTTATCACTGATTTTGACTTATTCCACAGAGGGAAACTGGTCAGTGCAATTAATTCTAGGCTGACAAACATATAACAGCATATGACATTAAATCAAAGCCTCTACATAACCCCCTCAGGTAAGCCCACCAGGAAGTGCCTTTAGCGGTAGAGGGCAGTGCCACCAATTAATGAACTGCTTAATTAGATACGGCGTGCACAGCTCATGTTTGCGGGGCCGTGTTCACAGTGGAGCCCTCGTGAGACACCTGACAGCCTCTGTCCTCCTGTAACAAGCCCAGAGGAGATGGGGCGTGACTGGCCGTGACACTGTGATGTGGTGCGTCGCATTAAAGGTTGTGCTCTCTCTGTCCTCGCGTGCATCAAACCTGTGGAACCGAAGGAGGCTCCTCCTGTAACATGTGCTGTGGAGCATTACATGGGCCATTGCTTCTGTTAGAGCAGCCCCCACAATATGTTGTTCTGCATTTTGCCCCGGTGTCAGACTGGAGGGGATTTTTAATATTTATTTTACGCATTTATTTTGTATCCTAAATAATCTGCTGAAAGTCTGCTACTACTTCATCCAAACTGAGGTTTCATGATTGATTTTAAATGATAAGATGTCTGCACTTTACATGGTGCGTCTCGGTTGTATTTTCATGTTCAGGACCCCAGGACGACAAGAGGCACAACCATGTGACTCTAACAGGGATCCTTAAATAAACTAAACTGAATGGAATCAGTGTTTTAAGAGCGGTGGGGGGGAAGGGACATAGTAAAGCTGCAGTAGACAGTGAAGTTAATATTGGACAATAAATAATGAGCTAACAGTCAATGTAAATGTAGCAAGCTGAAGGGATCTGCCTATTCGGTGTGAAACCCTTTTTCATGTTGTCACCTTAGATTCACAGTTTTACAAATATTGATTATAGATTTAAAGTGAACCAGCTTCATATTTAATTCTCCAGCTGAGTAGCTAGCTGTACTTTAGCCTGTGACGCTGTAACTATCCAACGTGAGACTCAGAACTTTTTGTTTTTGATAACAAAACGATAACTGACGTGCTCAGCTTTACTTGTCCCACTTCTGTCTCGACTCACCATCAGTTTGTCATTATTACCATAAGTGGAAAACTGTCACAATTCATTCAGTAGCTCATTCGTCCTGTGCCTGCCTCTGTCCTGATTGACTAAGTGTCCTGTTGACTCAGACCCCGCCACTCCCACCTGCCCCGCGGTAACCCTGCCTATCCAGTCACCTGATTCCCCCCCCCGCCCATCTGCTCACCTCCACCCTCATTAGCTGTCTTGCATACATACTAGTCCACTTCCGCTCGCACTCTACCAGATGGTCCTTTATGCCATTCCAGTCAGAGCATTACAGCCTTTTCGTACCTACCATCCGTTTTTGGGACTATTTCCCCCCCGTTGCCTGAGCCCTTATGTATCATAACCTTTAATTCAACAACAACTGTCGTGAACTTTTCAGTCGTGCTTTTTGAGTCCTGTGTGTTCAGAGTCATGACACACAAACGAGTAATTAAACTGGGAATGGTTTAATACGGCTCCATTTTCTGCACTGATAAAACATTTGTCAGTGGCAGTATTTTAAACAACAGTATTTTGTATTGACCCCCAAGAAAAGTAACAGGCCCATGTTTCTATTTCCCAGACAATCCTGTTTCAAACATTGCTGAAACACTAGTTTTGAGGAGAGCCAGGCTGTTGGTGAACTTAAGATGTTCTGCTCAGTGTGGGGTTTTTTTTGGGGGGGGGGATCTCATCACGAAAACCACACCAGCCTCTAGCCTAGTATCTATGCTAATGTTGAACATGCATCAAGTTTTAGCTTCTCAGAAAAGGAAGAACTGGAGGCAGCTGTTTCTTCAAATACATGATGAGTAAGGAAAAGAGACATAAGCTCTCTCAGAGCCTTTATGAATAATCCAGGGGAGAATAATTTCATCGCTTTAGATGTGTTATGGATAGGAAGCAGCTGTGGACACCTACAGTAGGTGTGTAATATTGATGGAATTCCCATATTCACCCAACAGTCCCCCGGTCCCGCTCTAACTGCTTATTTATACTTGTGGGATGAGACTGTAATTGGATTTGACGTTTCTCATGTCCGTGTGGTAGCATTTCATCAGCAGCCCAAACTGTATTTTGAAAGATCTGCTCTCTCTGCAAATGACAATTAATTAAACTAATTAAATGCTGATTACATCATTCAAAAGATACAGACACAGGGTGTATAAGATGGACTTGAAATGCTTTTTGCCTCATTACCCCGTCACATCATAGTACTAATTACGATTACATGAATGATCTTCCTACATTTCTGATGGTGGAATGTCACACTTTTGCTTTTAAAGCTACACATGTCACAGGCAGGTGCACAAATTTGGACTTTTTCTTATTTTTTTTAAATTGCAGGAAGGAGAAAGCATCGATGCAACCGTTGGAAAAGCGTTATGCAAATTAAGGATGACAGATGTGTAGCTTATAATTACCTCCATTGAATTCATGCCATGAGTGAACACTTCTCCGACAACGAATGCGCTTATAGTCAAACATAAGGAATAACATCGGCTCTGACAACTAACCTGATAATCTGTCAGCACTTCGTCAAACTTAGTTACGCACTGTGGAGCCGTACACTGTTCAGTTCCTTTAACAGCTGCAAGTTAGCAAATTTAGCTTGTTTAGGCTTCACTGTCCTTGTGTTGCTAGATCCCAGCACAGCTTGATACTGCTGATGACAAAATACGTCTACACATAGAAAACTGTGTTGGGCTCACAGGAGCAGCCCTCACATCGTTCAGGATCCACTTAAGAGGCAGAAGTTGTTTTTTCACCATTATGAACCAGAGAAAAACCCATTGCCATATGGGTGTTCCACAAGGATCCATTGTTGGGCTCCCTCATTTTCAACCTCCACATGCCCCCTCTTGGCCGTATCCTCCCAAGGCCCAAGATGGCTCTTCATTGCAAAGCTGTTGAGACGCAGGTTTATTTAGCTCTCTCACCAATAAACTTTGGTCCCATTGACTCATTGTGTCTTTGTCTAGAAAACAAATAACGACAAAAACAAGATATTTCTATTTAGGAATAAATAAGGAAGGTTACAACTTAGTACCTACCTTGTGTCTAGAGCAACCACCATGATGCAAACTGCTGGAACCAGGTCCCAGTGGACTTTAGATCTGCCCCAACCATAACAAAACTTTAAAACTGCTCTTTTTTCCAGTGCCTTCACTTAACTACTTCATCCTGCACTTTAATTAGGTATTACCTGTTTTATAATATGAGCTTTTATGCAGTTTCTATTCCATGATTTTTAAAGTTTTCCCATTTTTATGCTTCTTATCTGTACTTTTTATGCTTCTTTTATTCCTGCAAAGCACATTTAATGACCTCTTTGTTTGATAATGTACTTTAAGAATACATTGTCTATTAATATAATCTATTAATATTTGAAGAGAGATCCATAGTGCTAGATATGTGCACCGGTGCACAGGGTTGTGACACCAGAGCAAACAAAAAGCACTTTGTTTAAATTAAGAGAAACGTTGTGGATATTATTTTACTACAAGACAAAGTACATTCTCTTACATTCAAGTCAATATTCTAATATCTTCAATATTTGTGTTTTGTGTGACTTGCTTAATACGTTCATTATTATTTCCTCATATATTTAATTGAAACCATGATCTGACATTATATTTTCTTTAAAATGTTTTGGCTGTTACATCACCGTTCATAGGAGGCAGGGTAGGATAGTGGCAAACATATGAAAATGTCCTCTGCAGTTACTTAAAAATAAAAAAGTACATCTGTTGTTTCTCACCAAATGCATTGTGTGTTTCCCTGAGGCCTGATAAACATGTTGCGTGCTTCATCTTCCTCATAAAACACTTGCAGACCCATATTTAAATCCATCACTGTTTAACATCCGTTCCTCCACTCTAGAAGTTATACTTCTACTTGCTTGCATTTGCTGGCACACACACTTTAGCCCTGGGCAAGTTACCACCACCAACTGTCAGGGTACAAAACGACCGGCAGGGAATCAGGAAAAAAAAAAAGAGCATCGCTCTAAACACGATCAAAAACTCCACAAGATACTTTTAATGCTTGGATTAGTTGTTTTTAAAGATTCACATTCGACAGCATGCTTCATCCACATATGTCTCCACTAGATACCATTCGTAATTTACAGCCTGTGAGATCCTTATCAGGTAATAGATACCAGATGTAGACTGCACACCCACCTGATCTGTAATGACAGTCAAGCCACACTGCCAGATAGATGGATAGATAGATAGATAGATAGATAGATAGATAGATAGAAACATAGATAAAAACATAGATAGATAGATAGATAGATAGAAACATAGATAAAAACATAGATACAAACATAGATAGATAGATAGATAGATAGAAACATAGATACAAACATAGATAGATAGATAGATAGATAGAAACATAGATAAAAACATAGATAGATAGATAGATAGATAGATAGATAAAAACATAGATAGAAACATAGATACACGGACACAGACAGACAGACAGACAGACAGACAGACAGACAGACGGATAGACAGATAGATAGATAGATAGATTGGCCTCACACAAAGTTTTCACTCACTGCAGTCTTCAGCTCACTAAAGGTGAAGGGTAACGGCACCACTGGGAATAAGAGGCCCAGTGTCATATCTCATCAGAAAACCCCAAAGCTTAAACTGTCCGGGTAGTTAACTCCAGAGCACATTCCCCGTCTCTGTTCCAGCCATCTCCCGTTTTAATACTGTCAGATCCCGGCGCCCTTCACGCCTGAGAAAGAGAAACCGTACATGTTAAGTCACGGTGATCATGTAGTCGAGTGCAACTTACTCCTCTGAGAGTTCCCTCTCCCTCCATTTTAAATGGTGTCAATGCAAATCAAGAGGAGGCGGAGGACCAAGAGCAAAAACGCGAGATGAATATCAATAGCTTTACCGTTTAACATAAAAGCCTCTCATCTTTTTTTTCTTTCTTTTACCCCACTGATGGTCATTTACATCCAGCTTCAATTCATACTGAGCACCTGACAATTTCAAAAGTAATCTGTGAACCATGACTTTAATGATGATAGTGACGTGAATTGACTTTGGCACCAGCATCCTGTCATGTGGTCCACGTAGCTGTATAGTGGTGAAAGAGGATTACCTTCACCAGGGAGTTTTCATTTCTGTCAGACTGTTTACACAAAATACCACTGAACTGATTTGGTTCAAACTTGGCTGAAGGATGTAGGAAGGGACCAAAGAAGAACCCATTTTGGTGCAGATTCAATGAAGGGGGTGGATCCTGGATTTTTTCACATCACTTTTGTAAAGTTGAAAGATAAATTTATTCAAGTGATCTGCATCTGTAGTTCCCTCACATAGTCCGAGGCCTTTCTGGCTTCTTATTGGTTAGTTCAGTCACATGGGAGCCGGAGGCAGGAAGTGTGTTGTTGTGATGTGGATGACCAAGTGTGGACAACAGTAAAGTGTTCGTCTTCATACTGATGTTGCTTCACATTGTGAGTGATCCAACCACCCCACATTACACTTTCTTTAACATTGCAAGATTCAACATTTTTGTGAATTTCTCAAGAGATAATGCGAGGATTTTCAATAATCCTAATGTCTCTTATCTCGAAACATTCATATGCAATATGTTGATGAAGTGGCAAACGAGTCTTTGCGGAGGTTGTGCCCTTTTAGTTTATTGTTGAATCTTTTTCATTTCTCTTTTCAAACTGACAGAATCAGGCCTCATGTGCCTTTTTTTCAAACTTGTGTGTATTCCTCGTTTTCGATGATTCTTGAAAACCACGTCTGTGTTTTCCTGTTGTGCTGCTCTGTTCAGTTCGTGGTTGGGCTGCTTCTCAACAAGGTGTTTGCATGTCCACTGCCTGGGCTGATCTTGGCTGTATCCCATTATTCACACTTGATGAGCACTGGAAAGCTTAGACGCTTGGCACGTGCGTCTGTTGGCTTCGTCTAACCGGGTCCCTTTCCCACCAACAAGCTGGGCCACAGTGCAAAGCATTTCAATCACAAATCAACTGAGCCCACTGGAGAACAGTGCTCGGCTCAGCGTGTGACCCACAGTAAACCACGATGCTGACAATGCATCGGAAAGCCGCCACAACTGGAGGAAACACCACCGATTTTCTAGTCCCTCTGAGTGTGTATAAATTGCTGTTACATGCTCAGTTGCTTCGGTGCAGAGGTAGATGCTTTTCAGTGCAAGGTGAGAAACAGTGGTTCGCTTTGGGACCTTTCGGAATCAGGCTGTAAATGGCAACATGTGGTGCAGGTGATAGAAGTGTGGATTTGTCCAACCCTGTGTCCTGATTGCTGGATCATGATCAGAGGTGATGTTCTGAAAGGCTTCATGTATGAACTGCTCAATCATCAGTCATCAGGAGGTGGGTTGGGATCACGGCTACAAATGATGTCTCCTGGGTGTCAACAAACTTGCCCCTCTGTTTTTCAGTGGTGTCTTTACAATGCTTTACAATGCTAATACTGCCACACCACAGTTTGACATATGATGTGACAATATACAACATGATGTACAGCAGAATTAAGACTGAAAAAGCACAAGATGATCAACTGTTAATTCATCAACTTTGCTGCTCTGCTACATCCAAGCAAGTTAGCTGATAATAAGCACGTTTGAAGTCTCAGTGACGCTTCTAATGCAAACCCGACATGAATCTCATCTCTAACCTTCCTCTGTGCCTCAAACAATCAGATTTCATTCCATCTCACATCCTTCACGCATTTTCCACCACACAGACACAAGCTCAGTAAGCTGCTTAGAATAAAAGAAAATGTGGGCTGCGGTCTGGTTTTATGCAAACCATGCGTGAAATGGAGGCCACTTTCCAGTCGCCCCTTGAAGGAGAGGAACATGGACCCGATCCATAAAACTGATGTCTGTGTTTAGTTGCTCTCACAACCTCGTGAGCACTGGTGTGTGTTTAAATCACAGCGAACAAGTCAAATCACTAATTCCAAATGATAATGGATACCAGAGGGAATGTACTGTGATAACACTATCTGATCATTTTTTTATTGTATTGCATTTCTCCTCGAGCTGGCTGCTTATTTCAAGCATGTGTGATTTTGCAGTTTAATCCTCTAGAGGTGCAGTTTATTTTTTATTTATTTATTTATTTGGTGTGGCTGCAGTGAGGGTCTGATACAAGAGGGCCTGGTTCATTCCAGAATCAGTAGGTATAGATAATCACAAAAGGGAGAAGTGCTCAAATCCCATCAGCGACCTATGGCGAGTAACCGCCCTCAAAAAACAAGCCACCAGTCATGTCGGTGTGACTTTTGAATCGATGGTGGCGGATAATGAAGACAAAGCCAATTAGGGAAAGAGAAAACTCGTAAATGACAGCAACAGCACAAAAGAAAACCGTCTCCTGTCCAATTAGCTGTCAGATATTCCAACCTGGTCACTCGATCAATAGATATAGAGAATGAAAAAACCTGTCAAACAGGACATCACTGGTCGGGATAATTGAGGTCAGTGAGCCATCGCACATCTCGCTGTGACTTTGGAAGAGACAAAACCAAAGCAACCCTCTTTGTCAGGGAAACAGGAAGGACTAATGAGACGGGGGGGAATGGAATTTGAACCTTTTCAATTCAACCAGACGTGATTTACTTTCTAAGTTTTTATATTTTTGATCCTCTATCTCTGCTACAGCCATTCAGAGTATTTACATTCAGCCATTTTCTCTCTTCTCAGTGGTTTTTATTGTTAGGGGTCAGGATTCAAATGACCACCTCAGGTATGAAAGAGATGCTGTGTCTGAGATCACGTTCATATCAAGTTCACTCAGTGCACGTGCTCAGTGGCTTAGTGGGGGAATTCCAATCGTGTGGTGTCGTCCTAAATAAAACATGGCTCCGCGATTACCTGAAATCCACATGTGACTGCCATTGTCTCCCACTGACTTTTCCACCGGCTGCTTTACTCACTCGATTTAACAATGAATATTTTTACTTCCTGTGTGCTTCTCTTGTGTCATGTGACATGGAAATTACGCCGCCATTTTCACAAATTCTAAAAATACTTTGTAACTGCTATGTAGCTCTAATGGCGCCTGTTGAGGATTGGGAAGTGTCTTCTTTTGATTCGTCACCTCCGTCCACAGTTTGTGTGACTGCGGTATAAATAGATTCTGATGATTGCTAAACAAATTACCCAAGAAACTCCGTCAACAACTGTCCCGAACAGCCTCTCGTGTCAGAGCGACTTTGGGATCAACAGATTATGGATCGTGAAGAAAAGCAGTTTTTGGATTTTTTTTTTTTTTTCGCTGGCTCTTGCTTCGATGGAGCGAAACTGAGGTAAAACGCAACGTTCTTCTCTGACCTGGCAAAGGAACAGAAAACTCGGTTCTGAGCCTGAAGAGCTCTGATAGAAATCAATGCACTTTCAGAATCGATAGATAATTATACAGAGGCTGATCTTAAATAGCTACTTGTTAAAGGGGGGAGTGGTTTCTTAAGTGTCATCATCCACTGAAAAGACACGTAAGTAAAAGCAATTAAGTAACTGAAATATAAGTTACAGCTGAGTCATAAACTGATGAAATGCAATGATGTTAGCAAAGATTCCTTTAATGAGACTGCAGCTAACTGCATGAATACTTATTCTGCTTTGCTTTAAATGTGCTGCTTTAACATTTTGGTCTGCAAACTCACGGTCAACCGAAGCTATCAGCACCTTCTCAACTAGTCAAAAAACCCCACTAACATCTGGCTTCTGTCTGAAAAGGGAATGGATACAATCACCATTTACTCTCAGGTTAAATAAAACAGGTTCTAATTGGCTCCTGCACTGATGGAAACATGACACCCAGGCCAAATTTCTTCTTATTTATTTAAAAACTCCAGATGCTGCACTTCCTTTGCACATCCTCATGATGCACATTGAATCTCTGGGTGATGGTGCGTAAGGAGCCATAACCGTTTTAATACTGTTCGTATTTTAGATCTTGGGTAGTAAAGTAAACTCCGCTACTGGTAATGGAGTCAATGCCCTTTTTAAGTCGATTTTCCCAGGATTGTAAAAACCTGTGTATACATTTGGTATAAAAAGAGGTATATATTAAAGCGTTTGCACTGCTAATGTACCTGATACTTGAAGAAACTCCATCCTTCTCTCTCTCTTGTCTAAGGACATGCATTTCTGTCACACTTAATGAGTCCAGCATCCTTAATTCCACTTTACACAGATGAGTTATCATTGCGTTACGGAAAGGAGCATTTCTCGGTGGCTGCAAAGAAAAATCTGAAAAACTAGAGAAAGCCAGAGAAACAAAGAGAGAGATGTACCTTACTCTGCCTCCTTAGTGCCTCCAGACAGAGCTGTCCTGGCAGGCTGTAGGTTGGATGCAGAGAGAGAGAGATGCATTTTCAGCCTGAGAGCCTGAGGGCTCTTCCGGGACCAAAGTGTCAGTAAAACAGAGAGGCTCACTATCGCAACACTTTCAAAATGGCTCAGGGTGACAGAGCATTGACATCACTCGTGATGAAAACAAAACCTTTCTGACCTTTCCTACGTGTGGCTGTGTGTGTGTGCGTGTGCGTGTGCGTGTGTGTACGTGTGTGTATGTGTGTGTGTGTGTGTGTGTGTGTGTGTGTGTGTGTGTGGTTTTATTCCGACAGACACCACATGAAACGACACTGTTTGGTGACTGCTGCCTGCAACCTCTGCTCACCCTCAGCACGACTACAGAGAGGGAATTAGTATTTCTTATTTTAACAATGGTCAAATTACATGTTATGCTGTGTTATAAGTGCATGGTTTCACTTGAAGTGTGGCGCCCGCAATTTCCCTGAATGGTTCCCGGGCCAACAGTCTGAAAAACAGTCTGAAGCAGAGTTTCGTTCAGAGTGTTGTTGCTTTGTGTCTGCTTCGGACGTTTACCGACAAATTTTGCCATAACAACTTCACAAGATGAATATACTGTATCTCTGTGTTGTGTTTTCAGCTTGGCTTGCTGAAAGAAAAAGAAAAAAATCGATGAGTGTATCTTTAAAGCAAGAAGCATTGATTGATGAGGAAGTCAAAGCCGTTTCTCACACGGCGTGATACCGTCTCCGGCAAAAAACGTATACAACGAGACATTAAAACTCCATCTGTGAGGGAGGCTCCTCCTGTTTCCCTAACTGACTGTTTGGTGCGAGAAGAGACCCTGCTGCATTCCACTGGACAACAGCTTTCAAACACACACACACACACACACACACACACACACACACACACACACACACACACACACACACACACACACACACACACACACACACACACACACACACACACACACACACACACACACACACACACACACATATGGGCAAGCTTGCTCCTGTGTTGCAATGAGTGTCCAGCGCCTGCTGCTCATTAGCTGGCTTGCAGGTCAATAACAGATGTGAGTGTAGTCTGCCTTCAGGGCATGGCTGAGGAGTGATGGTGGTGGTGGAGATGTGTGGGGGGGGGGGGGGGTTTGAACCTCCATCACTCGTCCAGTAGCAGCCGAGAGCCGCAGATAAGAGGCTGTTGTTTTAGATGTTAGTCATTGCCATCTGCTGCGCTGGAGAAAGTTTTTCCCCGAGATGGGAGCCGTTATATCTAACCAGGGACTTTGCAGTGAAAGGTATGATGGTGGGCTGTGTGTGTCTGTTTGTGTGTTAGTGTGTGTGTGTGTGTGTGTGTGTTTGTGTTCTGGCATTGGAGTGCCGTCCATTTTTTTTTTTAGAAATCAGCATCTCACAGGTATGGCTTAGCATCGCAGCAGCTGGTGAACATATGCGTGGCTCTCGGTGTCTATTTAAATCGTGGCTAACAAGCACAACTGGAGTGACACTGAGTGGTGTCTCACCTCCGACAAGGGCCAACAGGCCACTTGCATTCAACTGAGCTGCACCGAGTTTCACCCACTCACAGCCATCAAGACATGTGAAAAATCCGTTCAGTTGTTTTTGTGTAATCTTGCTAACAAACAAACAAACGGAGTTAATTATGTGACTTCTCAGTTATTCTGAACTCGTTTCTTTTCAATAATCACACTTATTTCAGTTGCAAATACACAGCTGTGCATGAATAGTGATGATGAAGGCGATATTGAGTTATTTATATCTGACACATTGTCACTTCCCTGCGTTCCTAACTGCATTTCAGGCTCAAGGGCCCTGTGCTGTTTACAGTCGCTACTTCTAGTCAAGTGGGATAAAAAGGTGTCGCGGAATAATAATTCTCCAACATCTTCAAGTACAAAAATAAACATGCAGGAACAAAATGGCCCGGGCTTCATATGTGCACACCCACAGGCACGCACGCACATATGTGCAACTGCGCCCGCACACGTGCACGGCGACCTTTTTGATGTCGAGCTGAAATACCAAGATGGGGGTGTTTTTCAGAACATGCTGTTACACATTGCAATCCCAAATCTGTTTGCTTGGTGGTTTTTCCGTGTTTACTGATCACACTCCCTTCAGCAGCCAATTCTTTATCTCTGACGTAAAGCGTTGCCAAAAAGCTTCAGGCATAAATCCTCAGGAAGAATGAATCGCCCACTGTTGGCACGGTGTGACTGTCCAACCATGTGTCCCTCTAAAGGGGCTAAATGAAGCTAGATGATGTGCTTAGTGGGAGGTAATTAAATAATGTCTGGAGAGTCTTTGATATAAGATGCTTGTTTATTTAATTTTTTTCCAGATTTAAACGCACATAATGTTCATGACAATATACAAACATGCAGTGCGTGTACTAGATGATGGTGGGGAATTGACTGTTGCCAGAATTATGGTTCTCTGAAGATAAACGTTGAATGCAGAGACGGAAGAAACCAACGTGCACATTTTAAAAAATCTCTAAAACTCTGTACAACCTGATTGGTTGATTAGTTGATACTACTCCTGTTGGTGAGCAGGTTTTGTTATAGAGGAAAAAAAGCCCAGTTAAATCCAATATCCACAAGTCTATAGAAGATACACACACACAAACAACCCACATGCATGTTTGCCTACACAATACTCAAGGAGGACCGTGTGTGTGCAACGAGACGGTATAGAATCTATAACACGTGTCAGCCATTGAGGGATTTTTTTTTTTTGTATACTGTACAACAAAAAGCACGCACACGCTCACACGTGTATGCCTGCAGCTGACGTATTCCTCCAATCACTGCGCACCACACCTCCAAGCGGAATTGCAACCTCATTAAAAGAACATGATGCAATTTGGATCAAATGTTGATAAGAAGCCACATTAGCCGGCCCATGAGGGACCCATCCATAGCGATACCACGTGCATTGTGCCAGGCGCGCTTTGTACTCCCGGCTGTGTAACCACATCAATTGAGGGGCAATTCAGCCTTTCCTGCAGGACGATTTAATCCTTATTTTTCAGGAGGGGCAGAGTGCTTCCTCCTGCAGAATCTAATAAGCTGTGTAGTGCTCTGAGAGCTACCACACCACAGCAGCGCGCTTAGATATAAGACCAAGTAATGATCAAAGGCCAAACTTGCTAAAGCTTCCAGGGAGGAGAGGAGAGTGCACTGGAGCTTAACCTGTGGTTGTCTGTATCGCTGTCCGTGCTTTTCTACTCTGACACCATCATGTGTCACCACAGCTGTTAAAATATAATTAGTTACAATCAAAAAAAGCAATTCATTTCCTCAGAAGATGTAAGAAGGTTAAATGCGTCCTTCTCACTGCAGTTTTTCTCGCCGGGCTGCGGCTCCGGCTGTGTCACACATCTGCAGGCAAAATGTTTTAAGCTGTTTAAAACTATGAAATTGCCGCAGACTGAATCTCCGGCGCCGCTGCTCAGAGGCAGAGCCCCCGCCAAATACCTGTATTATTTTATTCTCCTCTCTGTGTCTCGCCCTCTCTTCTTGTCTCTGATCTTTCTCTCTCATTCTCACCCCTCTCCCCATTTCACCTGCCTGCTCCCCCGTCGCTTCCCTCTCCTCACCAGCCTTTGTTTCCGCTCCCCCTGCCTCTTTCTCTCCTCCCTCATTATGCCTCTCTTGTGTCCTGGCCTGTGCTTGTTCTCACTGTTTTAGTATCGATTAGAGACCCCCTCTTGGGTGTGGGCCCTGCCGGTGTCTGATCTAACAGAACTGAGATTTGTTCACATTTCTCTCTTCATGCCTCTGACAGGATTTCCTTCAAAATGTCTCAGCACCTGATGTTGAGCTTCTTCTATGAAAGCTCACAACCATCTGCTTGCTTTCAATTAGATGAGGAACACATGCCATTTCCTTTTATTGATTAAGCCACGGCTTGTGTGTGTGTGTGTGTGTGTGTGTGTGTGTGTGTGTGTGTGTGTGTGTGTGTGTGTACTTTGAAGTGTGTGAACACGTGTGCAGTTTCCTCTGAGTTGAATTTCTCTGACTATCATTATCTGCATCCATAGCTCATTGTATATATAACAATTACAGACATTTTTTAAAGACAGGGTTGTACTGCCATATTTTCCATATAGGCACCATCATTACAGCTTATTAACGAGAGTTACTCCCTCACAGTGTCAAACATTCGCCAACCAGTCCAGCTGCAGGAGATACTGTCACTACCTTCGGTTCCAGGGTAAAGGTGGTTGAATAATGGCCAGAGAAGAGTATATGGTGTCACAGTGAGGCTGACCTTTGACCTTTCGCATGTAAATATGATCATGGTCATACCTTTATCCACTGAGGAGCGTTTTGTTCTTGGGCCACAATTGTAAAGCAAATGAACATGTTTTGTGAAGCCCACCCACTCACTGACCCCACGCACTTGGTTGCTATGGTTCCCACAGGCTCGCATATCTGCTGTTATTTGTGAGCTGACCTGGCTATGCCGATGCACAAGGTACAATTTATTAATCTGTGTAGCCATGTATATATAAATGTATAGCCAATGTGCAGCTGGTGGACTTGTTGTTGTGTTCTTAAATTTGCCCTTTTCTCTATCTATACTTCTAATCCTAAATCTCTTTTTGTGGGAATAGACGGCCCATTAACTTTTGCACAGGTCCATCTAAAATATTATTTCCTCTGACGTGACTGGGTCAGTTTGGCCTCTGACCACTGGATTCTGTCCAACCACTGAATGAGTCCAAGTCCACATCTGTGCCAAACCTGAGGAAATTTCCTTTAAGGTGTTGCTGAGACATCAGGAGAAATGGGCGGATGGACGGACGGACGTGAACCTGAACATTACAGCGACAATAGAGTGTGTTCCGTTGTTGCCTCAATCTGTCCTTACATCACAAACACACAACACAAGTCACAAACGAGTATCTCAAGTAGGGCGACGTCACTCTTCTGCTCCACGTCACTGTGCAGTCATTCGCAGATTAAAACACAACATCTCACATCTACCGCAACATTTCTCCGCGCCGTCTCGAGTAGGAAAATTAAAGGCTGACTGGGAGAAAATGCTTTAACAGCAGAGCAGGATGCACGGCATTAAAAATGTAAAGCTTTAGTGGGATGATTGCATTTGCTCGCAACAAGGAAGGACGATGACACGTGTTTTGCATTAGGAGAAGACAAGCGAAGGGCTATTTTGGAAAGATGCACTCTCATCGGATGGTAGTCGTGCTCTTTACAAACAGAAAAAAAACATTGGAAATAAAATATAAGCATTTTGTGGGGAACCGAGATTTGAAGAGAAAGGAGAAAAACTTAAACGTTGATAAATTGGATTATTTGAACACCAGGATTACCATCACACAGATGCGTGCTAGTCCTTTGGATAAAACTGAGTGATGTAGCCGACTTGCTGTCAGCTCCTCTACTGTCATTGTTCCCATAATAACATATCAGTGCTTTGAAACTGCGCCGTATAATACATGTTTCTCTTCGGTCTTAGAGCTGTCGTGTGCTGCTGCTCGTCTGCTGAGCCCAACAGGACTATGATGCTTTAATACTTCAAGTGATGGTTCCTGTATCTTCACATGAAGTGATTCTAACAGGTTTGTTCAGCTGCCGTCTTTTCACATGTGACCCACATGGACGCTGTGCTTTTTACACACAAGTGATTCTGTTGAAAATTGTATCTTGAACTCGCAGCCTCCACAGTGTAAAGTGGTTCGATTACTGTATTCATGAATGTGACTTTTCTGCAAAGCCCGTCTTGAAAAGAGAACATGACGACTTGGGTGAAAGAAAATAATACAAAACGTAATGTGTTAGATTCAAGGTAAATCCTTGGTGAGAAAAAATATTGCTCATCATCTAATGTCTTTTGAGAGAGTAAGGATTGAGAAGGACGGATGAAAGATGTGGCCTTAAAAAGTTATTATAGCTATGATGGATGGTCTTAATAGTCTTATAGTAACAAATGTACTTATCATTTCATACCTGACAACTATTTAAAGCTGCACTTATCATTGTCGTCAAGTTAACAATAGGTTCAGTCCCCCTTGAGCTCATTGTTATAGTTTTACTACCCACAACTTTAAAGATTTGGTTCATTCTCACCAACTTATCAGTATAAAAGTGTACAGAAATAGGAATGGTAAAATTTAAAGTTAGTGTTTACAGAATATTTTGCTTCCCCATGTAGTAAAAAATATGATAATAATGTAGATTTAAGTTTTATTCAAGTCAGTGACACAGTTCGATCTGTAATCCAAATATAACAACATGAAATAGTTTTTATTTAAACGGCTCTGATGACTATTAGAAATTCATAATCTAACGTTTGGTGTTTTACTGCCCGACCAACATTTAAGGGATCATTAGGGATCAACCAGAGGAAACTAGATCGTTACCCATAGTTCATAGTTTCTGCCGTTAAATAATCATTTGCTCCTTTAACAGTAATTTCCAGTCATGTAGAAAAATATAGTTTTAAATGAGAAATACTGAGGATAAAAACAACTGCTTGACAAAGTTTATGCTTTGATTTGAAACAGACACTAACTTTGCAAAAAAAAAGGGTCTGCAGCGAAACGATTGTCCTCAATATTTCAATCAAAAGCACAGACGCTGCAAATAAGGCAGAGTTTTTCACTATCTCTGATTTAGTGCTCTATTTGCCACAAAGAATACATTTTCTGTCCCGGTGACGAGTCACAGTTATTCGACATTTAATAAGACAGCGACCCAGAGTGTTGTTGGGGAACTGGGACATATTGTCCATCAAAGTGGAACGGGGGGCTTGAAGTGTGGGGGGGAGGGAGAGGATGAATTAGAGCAAACCTGGCCACAAAGACGAGCTGCCAGTCAGTGGCCTCATTTGTGGTCCACAGCTCACACCTGCCACCCCATATGATCCACACACACACACACACACAAACACACACTCTCTTTAGCTAGGTGCACACTCGCACATACTGACACATACACATCAGTAGAAAATCAACTTACACACACTCAAAGAAAAATGTGAAAATTCCAGACACACACACGCTTCTGTCTGAACTCCATCTGGGTGTCCACGTTGCACTTTGTTGAACTCCCATGATACTAGAAATCAGCCGCCGGGTATCTGGTCTCCTGCAGTCCCCACCAGCTCGTCCTCCGTCTCCCTTTCTTCTCCTGTTTTTCCCGCCTGTCAGTGAAACAGATGTGCGCACAGAACCAGACGGGCATCCGATGCTCTCATCATTCCAAGTAACTGAAGACATCCACAAATGCGCCGAGGACGCTGAGACAATGAGGCGTGCGCGTGTGTTCATACATCATCGGCCATTTCCCGACCGCCTGTCGCACTAGACAGTTAATAGCCTCTTGTTGAATCCGTACCTGGTCTGAGGCTTTATTAACACACCAGCTGGAAGTGTACGAAGCCATTAGCGTTTCACTCGGTGGCGGCCGACCTTCTGAAGAGGGAACATGCACATTGCTTCAAATATGAACTATCAGGCCCGCCTTCCCCACCCAAAAATAACTTGTTTTGCCAAGCGGGCTGTGGCATTCAATTCTCTCTCCATTGCATTGCTCCAGGCAGGAAGAACCTGTGGAATGAATGATTTATTCTTCCGTTTTGCATTGATTCACTGCATGCATTGACATTCATGCATAATAGGCGTGAATGTGAAACCAGTACCCGGGAGGGGAAGAGAAGAAAAGTCTGCCATTGTTGGTTTGGCTTTTTATTTATTTATTTATTTTTTCGGTGGGGGGCTTTTTAAAAAACGAACCGTGCAGAGCCCCAGGGGGCCTGCGGGGGGTTTCAGTGGTCCTGGGGTTTTAAGGTATGACAAACACCAGGGGGATCCATCACCTTGGAATGATTGCTGCAGCACATCTACCGTACCTGTGCTGTGCTTTTATTGAGGCAGCCCTTTTTATTTCTTGTTTCTACTCACCTGCTTTTGAGTGTGTTGTATAAAAAGAAAAGAGAGTGAGAGAGAGAGAGAGACATTAAGTGGGCATTGTGCAAGCTGATCGTGTTTGTGAATGCGTTGTGTGTTATGCCCTGGGGGTGATAACATCTTGCTGCGCCGTATCCACATAATCGCTTATTGATTCTCCTGTTGTCAGCAGAGCTATAAATTTCCCCCCCATCACGGACTCTTTCTGGCAGCGGTCACCGGGGACTCCATCCTCGCAAAGTGCCACTATATGCTAATGTGGGCAGGACCCTGTGTGTAGCAGCGTACCTCTGCTTTGCATTTTCTTTATGTACAACTCTGCCGTCGGAGGTGTCTCAACAAACCGCTGCACATTTACACGTTAACGCCTTCAGACAGGTTTTGGCTTCAGTTACAAAAAGGGGGCCGTCAGGTTGTCATCTACTTAACGTCGATGTTGAAATTCAGTCAGCGTCTATGGAGCTTTTTCATCCCCATTTTTATTCAAGAGCGTGGTCTTTCAGTTTGAGCGCATGACTTGTTGAATTTATGTTCAGATTGCGTATTACTTTTCATCCAAACCCTGCCGTTGCACTCAAATGGCCCCTGTTTGCACTTAAATTTGCTCTGCTTCTGCTCAAACTGTGTGCTTGCATTCATCGTCTGCTCTCAGATTTCTCCTCGGCTCTTGGAATTGTTTTGTGTGCGACAACCTTCTCAGAATTCCCCAACCAATAGAATGCCAGGTGAGGTGTTGAGCACTGGTCAACCAATGAAATTAATGATATGATCCCGGCCTTGCTGCGGGCGTGTTCGCTTTACTTCAGAGCGTCCCGTGCGGGCGGTTACTCTTTAACCGGGATCATCCACTCCCGCCCTCCACGGCTTTATTATGTGGAATTTCCCCTGTCCTTTAATTCAAAAAAGTCTTAGAGAAAGCAAGCGTCATGCTACCACTGTTCTTTGTCCCACGTTTTGTCAGAGCAGCCGGACAATGTGGAGTCTGTGCTTTTTCTTGGCCATGTTGCTGCTGGACAGTAAAAGTAAAGCTTTAAAGAACCTGCAATTGATTATCAATAAATGCTAAGTTAAATTAGACTTCTCCTGAGGCCGCCAAGATATACAAACGTGAATGGACAACTAGCTAGCCTTGTTTACATCAAACACACACACACACACACACACAAACAATCAAAACTAATTTGATATGAGCTCATACGATGATAGTATTAGCTACAGTATTTTGTTCAGCTCGTAACAACACTGAACTTGGTTTATTCCGATTTTTAACATTGCTTGAAAGAAATTAATGGTTTGGTGATATTGCCCGGTCCTATATGTCATAGCTTTTAGTCGCCATAATATTTCTTCCCAACTCAAATTCCACCACTGAAGTCTTGTATCAGCGTCGGTTATATATTGTTGTTCCATGAAGGGATTGTGCCACAGCCAGTATGGAGATGAGGAATGGCGTTGGCTTCTAACTCCTCAACATATGGCTTGTGTGAGTGTTGCATTTAAATAAACTGCCACAGGCTGTGTTCACTTGCAAGTCAATAAAGATTGAACTGAAACACATCCATGAACTGCATGTAATTCTGAAAAAATAACTATTCATATGTTATTTTTCTACATTTAGACATGTATTCTAAAGTGAAAACTACCAGTTCAACCATAGGTAGGTCCATTTATTATCATGGGATCTGTACAGTCGGCACAGACAGCAACACGGCCAGTGTGTGAAGCTACAGGTGTAAAATGGAAGTTTGAAGGAGGCAGCAGGGAAAAAATAGCAATATAATTAAGTTGGAAATCTGTGTGAAACATTTCCTCTGAGATACGATTTCAGCACTTAGAGCAATTAAACAACCATAGGAAGCATAAATGTGAAGCAGCTTTAAACCTGCACATCAGGGCTGTAAAGTGCATTTACTATATAGGTACTCCACTTAAAGGTGAAGTTCACAAAGATTCACTGGGACCAAAAGGACCAATTTAGATCCTTTTCTGTCAAGACTTTGTAAAGAAGTCGCTGCCACTCGGCTCCGTCTTTTCATGACATTCAAGCAAGACAGCTGGGGGTCGATTCATTTAGCAGGAAAACATTTAATTTGTTGATGACATTTCCTGACTCCAGGTGCTACAGAGGGAGACGGGTCAGAGGAGAGTGGACAGAAAACATGGCTGTGTCCTTCTTTCCCCATTTCATTTATCAGAATCCCTCATGTAAGGACTGGCGGTGGGTTCATGTGGTTTATTTCTCACACAAGGTCTGTTGCATTAATGCCGGGTTGTTAAGTTGGTCCCGGAGACATGATTGCACACAAGATGCCCACAGCTACCTGTGTGAGCGTGGGAAGTAATATTTCGCCGGTGGATATGACAAATTATTTGGCTCAGACAATCCTGGATAAAGATCCACTTCAACGGAAAATGAACACAATCATCCATTTATAACAAACAATGCAACACAGAGGCACAGATGGGTGTATGGGCTCGCAGGCACTGAGCTGTATTAATAATAACTGTTGGGGGATGAAAGGTGTCAAAAAAAGCCTTTTAGGCAGTTTCATATACTTTACAAGTGGAAAACTTTCATTAATTTTGTGTGTGGTTTTGAGGTCAAGGCTGCTGAGTACACACACGGTTTACCCACTAGGAGACAGACAGACAGGAATTGCAGTGAGCTATTGAAGTGGTGAGCAGTTCATATAACTTGCCTACTCACAGTATATGTCTCCATTAGACACAGAATCATTTCCACGTGTCTCAAATGTCTAAAGTCTCACTAAATACAATGCACAACTATTCAGATACACACGTTTTTCATACTTCACACACTCTTGTACTCATGCATTCGCCTACTGATGTAAAACTATGTAGATACAGCCCACAGCAGCATACGACTATGCATTCATTAAAAAGTGTAAGCACAAAACTTACATGGTGAGTTTCAGGAAGAGATTTACGTGCCAAAATAGTGACCTCATCATTAGGGTTAGAGAACCTTCATCGTCATGGTTACAAACGTAAATACACGGTTGTGGAACGGTCATGAATAAAATAAATAATCACTCACTGACACATACAGTAATTTTTAATTACTGTCACATAATTTGCCAGGCTTGAGACATTTCTTCTCTGACTGAACAAAATGATTTAAAATCAGCAAAGTGACTCATGCTTTTAACCGCTACAACAATATCTAATAGAAATAGAACAACTGTGGAGTGACTGGTGCATTTCTCATTTCATAAGTGAAGCACGTCACGTAAGAACTGTTCTGCTGCCCAACACACTGTCGGAGATGATCCACAGAAAGAACTTTGATTTGATCTGTTGTCCCTGTTGTCAAATGGTATTGTACTTTACATCCAAGCCTTCAAAACAACAACCCTCAAACCACAGGCTGCACAAAACCCTCCTTCCAACCATGGAGTTGGAGGTTTTCTTTTCAACACGCTGCAATTATGTCAACATTCAATACTTTTTGACATCCAATGCTCTTTTCCTGCTGCATGGCCATCAGGCATGGGAGGAAAACACGTAGAGAAGTCAGCTGCAGTTGCTGAACATCAGAAGGTGGAGAACCTCTGGAGGTTGTTGTCTGGGCTATCTTTCACTCCGGGTTGCCTGAGTGCCGCCCACGCACACATGCTGGGAGCAGTTAGCTCGAGATGGAGGAGGGGGGGGAACCTCCTGATCGATACGCACCAGCGTCGAGCCGGTAACACCGTACAGCTGACGCGGAGATACATGCACGAACTTTATGTATAATCACCACTATACACCGTCACATAACCATGTCACTTGATAATTTAATTTGTCATAATACCGCTCCCTTTTCACACAAAGTACATACTGAATAATAATTGTAGTTGTTCATTTTCTATATAAAAATAACTGCAGCCTTGCTTCCTTATTTTAATTCATCCTGCCAGTCATTTCTGATCAAAAACCCCCAAACCTAAAGTGTCTATTTCAGCATCGTCACCTCCTCTGATGTGCCAGGAGCACAGGAAAAGACTGACAGCCACCAACGACAACAAAGATCCATCTGACCAGTGTCAATCATCATGTGCAGTCTATTTTCAATGTTCAGTTACGTGCTATATAAATGCATCAAGATGGAAGCATGACTGAAAAGATGTTGTTGTTGGTTCATCGTGAAGCTCCAAGGCTGATTGAAAATGAACCAGACAACAAAGGCTAGAAAGAATCCATCTGGTGTTAGGCTACATGTTGACCTTGGTGCATAGACAGGGCTCGCTGCAGTGTTGATGTTAGCTGGAATGAAGTGGTGGATCTACAGGTATTAATCCCTGAACAAGCAGCCTGTCTGTTGGTCAGTCTCTTTAAACTCCTACTGTGCAGACAAACCTCTTTACACCCGCAGAGGCTTTTCTTTTAAAATTCTAGTGGTGATCCAGCAATGAAAAAAAACAACATCATCTGTGTTTGGGCAAATTCTACTGATTAGCTAACCCTAATATGTAACTTCATAAAATATGCATTTTACATATTTTCCTGAACGTTGAAAGAAATGTGACAATTTCTTAAACAGGCAAAGAGGTTTTCATTAAAGCATATTTACGTCTTTTGATTCTTCCAGACCCCTTGACCTCATGGGAAATTCACATATATAACTAAAATTGCATCTGGTGACAAATCAAGCAAATTATAGTGGGTGGAAACTGTCAAGAATGCACTTAGTGTTTGTTCCAAAATGGCACATTAAACAGAAACAGCTGCGTGACATGCGCTACACTTATGAATACGTGCATACGTCAGTGACCCCAGTGACTATCTTGTCGCTTTGGATTATGTTTGATCAGCTCCCTGTGAGTTGGATTTTCTATCCTACTTCAAAGAACCAGTTCAGTCATGGAAGCTGCCATTATTTGGAAATCGGAATCGGAGACACGACCATCCTAATGCATTAATGTCAAGATGAACAGAAAGAACATCGACAGATCCTTTAGATTATGCAAAAAGACGTTTTAATACATATATGAAACCAAGACAATCATCGAACCATCGGTATGGGCCTGTTGAATGTGATCGTGGTGTTTATATGGATGATTGTTATTCTGTTTTTGGCTTTTAAACTGTTACTTGTTACATCTGGAGGGAGCCACAGAATCTATTGGATTGCGCTTCGAGCCCATTGACTTGAACTTCTCGTAATCTCGGCCAACACGTCCAAAATAACTCACCTTCGTGTCCCTTCTGCCCAGTCAAGAGCTCGCTCCCTCACATTATATCGCTCTGCAAACTGTAAGATAGTAATCCATAAGAGTAGCCCTGGAGTAGCCATCAGTCGACTCGTGTCAGCCATCGACAGTGTGCAGCCCCGGCATGAAGCCTCGTTCGGGCATATTTCATTCCGCCCACAGACAAAGAGTCAGGCTGGATGTAAGTTGTGACTGTCAGAAAGTAAATGCTTAAAAGTGATTGCTCTAGGATTTTGTCACCATAGAGAGTAGAAGTAAGTGAGGCCTCCTGGACAGGTAGATCTCTGAGCTGCACAGAACACCCCCCCCCCCCCCCCCCCCCCCCCCCTCTCTCTCTCTCTACGTCTCTATCACTCCCTCTCGGGCTCGCTCAGCTATCAAGGAGGGAAAAGTGCTGAAAAGCCGAGAGTGATACATTCATACATCAGTGAGCAGAACGGCAGAGTTCATACTCCTACACAAACTCAGACACGGACAAGAGGACACTGATACACGTCGTGTTCCAGAGTGAGCCGTTGAAATGTAAGTTTCAAATGTACTTTCTGTGGTTTTTGAAGAAGTAGTCAGATCCTTTATTTAAGAATCTACCTACTAATTCCACAAACCTCTGTATGGAACGCATATCTCGCTAACATCTAACGGACGTCTTGTTCTTAGCGGTCCGGGGAAGTGCATTATCACATTCGGTGCAATGAAGACACATGATATATATTCAATAGAACAGCACTTTCCTAACAGTCAGGAAAGCCACTGATCACCTTACTGCTAGCATGCCAGCATTTCACGTAAACACTAATCCTGATTGCGGCACACAAAGGATCTCTGGTCATGTGAGTGCGTGTATCGGTACCATGCTTCCGTACATACTGGGTCACACTGGGTACATTTTGATATCAATAATTCATCGGAGCAGGCACAGGAAATGCGATCCTCTCTCCCTGTGTAAATGTGCCGCACTTGTGCTAATTAAGACCCGGCAACCCGGCAACAGGAGGGCTTTCTAAAACATGCATTTAGATACCACTGCTCTACCAACCTCATTTAATGATTTCCCGTCAGCCATGCAGAAATGTCCTCCAGCACGTAATGGGCGGGATATTCATTCCTGATCTTTAGACATGCAGCTACACAGTAAATCGGATTGTCTGTGTGTCCAAACAACTGCAGCATTATGAGACACGGTACGTGATGTAAACTCGGACTTCAGTTTAATAGATGAATGACCTGTTTATAGTAAAAAATAGCCTACACCAGTAAGAAAACCTGAACAATAGTGAGCTGCTGGTCCCTGGTTCAACTATTTATGGCAGTTCAGTCTGTCTCCTCCTCTCTCTCCAAAGTCTCTCCCTCACTACAGCTATCAAAAGCACAGAAATCCCCCCCTCCCAGAAAAGTAGTGGAGTGCATACTGTCAGCTACTTTACGATTGAGAGATAGAGGAGTGACAGGATGAGATGGAACCATGACCAGGTTATTATAGTTTCTAAAAATGCAGTCCTACAGCTCTACTCTGTAGAGACTCAACTTTCAGCATCTCTCACATGGCTGCACAACGAGCAATGAGCAAACCGACACACCTTAATGAGGCATATACTGTACAAACGGCCTACAAGCGATTACTGCACAGTGGCGGTGATTAAAAGTAGAACTTTATTGATGTTACCTTATGTGGAGCGGAGCAGTCCAACGACAGACGTCCACTGTGGATAATTAGTTGGCTGACTGGCCTGAACTCTGGGCTTCCTTTGGATCTGGGGCTGACAGGAGGATCAGGCTGGAAAATAGCCCATCAACAAGCACCACACTGTAGAAGAGAGATCCTGGACTAATGGCCTGTATAGTAAACCAATAAGAAAATCCATATAAATACTTTTTAAAAAGGGAGGTTAGTTCTGTGAATATATAGTAGATAGAACAAGGTACTAGATATCTTACAGTATACTGCATATACTGTAAATAGTCTATATGTGAGAATACTGCCAATGTATTCTCACATATTGTGTGGAAAACTTGTGTAAGGTTTGCCGACTTTTGTTATAGTTTGATGCAACGATACAACGATGCTGTGTCCAAATTCAGGGGCCACCTCCCTCTGAGTTCTGTGTGGTCCACGGAGACGGCCTCCTTCGTGAAGGATGAACTGAAAAGACACGGTCAGGTCTTCTGAGGATCTCCAGGATCTGCATCTCCTGCATATCCCGCCTTTACTGCTGTCGCCTAGCAACAGCATTGCTGTAGAACGCAATGATAACGTTTCAATGTCCCTTTGTCTTTTACCTGTGTACATTCAGGTGTTTGGTTGAGTTGAGGTCCGACATTAAGCATCGGAGGTCTTGTCTCTTGCTGGCGCCATTACCTCTTTGAAAAATGGTTGAGGCGCAACAAATCGCGGGATCGGTCAGGCCGAGAAACATCCACCTGTTGGACCCTTTGTTTCTCTGGGATATGAAGGACGCATTTGAAGACGCCTTTGAAATGGGGACAGCCTAGTCGCACCACTGCTACACAATCTGTCCTCAAACACAGCCTCTGAAGGACGCAGCCCCTGAATTGAGACACAGTTAATGTTGCGACAATTTAGTTTAACACCCGACAACTATGAATCTATTCAGATTTAGATGTATTAACCATAAAGTCCTGGTTTCATGGTTATTGTCTGTCCACAGTGACATTTGGTGTCCCATCACTCATTTGTTTATATGCACCAATGAAGTTTGGTGCTAAACAACCGTGAAGGTGAGAGATCCGACACCGGAGCAACTATTGTTTGGCCCTTGAAGACTGGAAGCCCACTACCTCGGGCTTTGCTTTGTTTTGAACCAACTGCCAATAAGGACGTGAACGAGAACTGTTGACTGAGGCCGACTGGGCTGGTCAATCAGGGGGAGCTTGCCACTTGCACTGGTTTTGTGATGTAAGCCCCACACACAACCCGCTGCCAGTTGGCCTTTTTTCTTTTAATGTCCATATTAAGTCATTGTGGTTATATTGCAGAGGAAGGGATTTCGCTATTTTATTATAAGAACTTTCTATCCAGACTATCCAGCTCATGATTTTAGCTTTTTGTTTATCCCGTTGGTTCAGAATAAAGTCCTGACAAACTACTTTGTGTCTGTGCTGGTTCAGCTTCAGCAGGCTCCATGTAAGTTGTGATTTTTTTATGAGAAGAATGCTGTTATATAACCAGTGACTGTGTCCGAGATACAGTCTGATTCTTTATGCATCTGAAAAACTGAAAGACAGGAGGGAATTCATGGAGTTGGGTGAAGTGTGATGTGATTTATTAGAATATTAGATTTATATCGTGACATCAAATCAGGCCAGGACGTGTGGTTTGCTGTAAATCCAGATTACAGCAGACAAAAGAACACACATGGAAAAAGAATCCCCTTTTAAAGCAACACAATTTACATGAAATGACGGCATATTAAGGCGCTAATGTCCCAGTTAAAATACAAACTTCCTGCCTCATTTACCAGCCCGTCAAAACCAACATGAATAAAAAAAAATAAATAGAGAGAGAGAGACATCCCATTGTGTCAAGCGGCGGAATAAAATTAACATCGGCCTGTTTTCGGTGGGAGATATATCTTCGGTTTGTGGATGCACCTGAGACTCAGCGCTCTAAGATACAACGCTAACAGATGTTGTGCGCCAGGGGAGAGCCCCCCACACACACACACACACACACACACACACACACCCCTTGTACCCCCCCCCCCCTCGCCTCCCCCCCCCCCCCAGGCATTATTCTTTTCTTAGTGCTGGAATTCAAAAACAACGTCCTTGTGACTTATTTCTCCCTTAACTCCTTCCCGCCATCTGTTTTTCGGAATAGGTCACGGGCTGACTGGAGGGGAGAGCACGTCGAGGAGGACGGCAGGAGGAGACGAGGAGACATGCTCGACGGGCGGCTTGCAGCTCCAGTCCTAGGCATTGGGGACACGCGTTCGACAAGAGCCGGTGTCCCGTGTTGGTTCCAAACAGCCCACGCACGTCACAACAGCTCCAACTTGACAGCTTGCCAGTGCCAGCTTTTATTTGCTAACAAGCACATCAACTTCCCATTAACGTCCTTGCAGAAGAGACAGCATGAGGTCTGCAAAGAGGGGGATAAAAGACAGACTCTCGTAAAAAAATCACATCAGATAAGCGGATGCAGCCCATTGAACCGTAGCCGTTTTGGGAGCAATTTTGAATTTCCATTAATAGTAAAAAAAAAATAAAAAAGGAGGAAATATGCAGTTTTATTCAAATCAGTATTCAGGAGTGCGACAGTTCTCCATTACCTTCAAAAGAAAGAGTCTAAATAGGTGGATGGATATCTGAAGCCTCACCGTGCCATCTCCCTCTTCTCCTGTCTGCCTCTGCAAACCCTGTTATTCTGTCTTGGCTTCTCTCGCTCTGATATTCACCTTCTCTCTCTCGTTGGGGTGTTTTTTTTTTTTTTCTTTCTCCCATCTCTCTGACATTCCGCTCTTTATCCCACATCTTCTTCTCCCTAAGGCCTTATCTCTACCCCACCAGCACTGCTCTACGCCCACACACACACACTCTCAGTCATACATCCACCGACCCCCACCCACCCCCCCAACCCTGTCCTTCATTTCAGTCGCAGGCATCCGTCTCCTCCAACTGCAGCAGTGTAACCAGCTAGCTATAGCTGTCAGGGCCTGGGAGCTGTCTAGATTATGATTATGCTATCATATTGCCCTGCCAATGCAGTTATCTCCCATTCGGATCAAGTGGAATCCAGTTTCATATTGGCCATTAATGTTTAATGAGACAGGAGTTTAGAGGTGGGTGTTAGAGCCAGTGACCCTCAGGACTAGATCCAATTCAGCTTTGAGTTGGGTCGAGAGCGACGTTGTAAAAACCATATGTGTTAACATTCAATAGTGTAAAGAGCGAGAATCTGAGTTTGAGAATCTGAATTTGATATTGAAGTTGCAAGTTGTAATCTTGAGTTATGTCTTTGTGGCAAATATGTCAGAAAAAAAGCATGATTGAGGGTTGAGTGTTTGTTTTATCATAGATTTATTAAGGCAGCTGGTCAGGTTAAATATTACACCATCTTTACATTTAAGAGTGTAAGAGCGTCTCCAGGCCATAGACTGTGAATAAAGATGGATGACATGAGACAAATCATTTAGATTGCCCCCTGGTGGCATGGCTACAGTATAGGTTATAAACACGTCAGCAGAAGGGAGATGGATCTAACAAACAAAAATCAAAGTTAACGTCAAATTAATGTTTTCAAAGATGGTTTCTGTAATTTTTCATAGTTCTTGTCACATGTTGTGTGTCCAAGTATTCATGTTTCTAATAAGTTTCATTTTAATTCAGTTATTTGATGCTATAAAAATGGTCAATGTCATGATTGACAGCTGAGACTTGTCTAGCTTTTCACTTTCATTCAGGTACAGAACTAAGTAGAGCTCATCAGTTCACTAAGAAAACGACACAAGCGTTGTGGTTATGTACCTGAGGGTTATGTTGTGGGTTCAGTTTCTTGTGTTAAGTGTATACAGTTGATACATGGCCTTTGTTGTCTGATTACAATAGTATATCTGCTCTTTTAGATTTGTCACTGAAGACTGTGACGTTGTCCCACCACAGTTTCATAATGGCTAAAAAAAAAAGTTCTTAACTTCTCATAACACACAAGATCTCTTACCTAGTGCCTGTGTCTCTCTTTTGCTCTCTTACGTCCCTTGTCTCCTCCCCCCCGCCCGCCCTCTCCATCAGCAGCACTGGGAGAAATCCTGCTGCGATGATGAGCCTTCAAGAACATCCATAAAGTTTTAACCGTCCTCACAGACAGACAGAACTCACAGTTTCAGCTGTGCGTGTTCCCACAAGGGGCATGTAGTTCTCAGCAGGCAGCCACCTGCACTCTCTGTGTACCTCTCACTCCGGCTCTGTTGTGCATCAGGACGAACTGTGCGTTCCCCTTCCAGGAGCGAGATGGAAGCTAATTCTGTGGGAAACACTGACGCCATTTACCCCTCATATTACAGAAGTTCAAACTACGGAGGCTTTTGTACTTGCCAAACTTTCCCAAAGCTTAGAAAAGTAATTTTTCTAGTATATGGCATCATCCCGTTGTAGAATCGACAGCAGAGCAGCGTAGAACAAATCAAAACAATGACATCAATACATTTTAATTCACTAGATCTGGATTTTTATTTGTAACTGCATCAAATTGCACAGTTACCATCTCAATACTTTTGCTAACACATATTCAACTGAAGAATGTGTCTGTAAATGTTTCCAATTTGGTCCCTGCAGTTGCCCATCACACTTGACTTTCCACACCTCTGGTCATTACTGAGATCTCAGCCCATAATCCTGCAGCTCTCCAGCCGCCTGCCAATCCCTGAGTTAATAACAGAAATTTGGTTGATGGAAGAAAGTGCTTTAGCAAGAAGATAAAAGAACGAGATGAGAGAGATAACTGTGCTTGATGTGTTATTCTATCTAGTCCTCATTTCCAGAAGAAGTGATTATTGTTCCGAGCATTGAAAGCTTTTAGTGTCAGCAGAGAATAAACTCTGGTGAAAGTTGATCCGCGTTGGAAACAATTCCACTGTTTAATAATCTGTGTTTGTTAATGGTCGGAAAACTGTTTGAGGGCATTTGTCAACTTCCCTTTGCTCAGCTGCCATATTTCTTTTTCTCTAATGATGTTCGCACTGTTCGGTAGGAAAACAATATTTCAAAGAGAGCGATGCATATAGAACTATTACATTGTTCCTGCTGCTTATTAACGACGCACGTTAAAAAGCCCTATTACCTCCACCGAGGAGGTTCTCTCCCCTGTCCCACTGTTTGTTAGATGGTTTGTTTATCAGCAGGATTATACAAAAACTAACAGAGTGGATTTCCATGAAACCTGGTTGAAGGATGGGACAAGGGCCAACGAGAAAATGTTGGCTGAGATCCAGACAAAGAGGGGAAACCAGTATTTTTTTTTAATCACCTTCTTCAACATTGCACGATGGGGCACTTTTACTATCTTAACTAAGTTCTGACAGAAATTCATTGATCGGGCATTTGATATATGCATATGATTGAATCTATCTTCATTAGAACTGTTTGAACATAACCACTGAGTATTAAATACATTTGTACAGGGACGAGAAATCCATACGTCCCCCTCCTCTTATTGTGGGCAAGTGGAACAGCAACATTGAGAATAGTTTATAGAAAAAGCCAATTTTCTCCCTGAATGTCTCATTTGCTGTTGTAGGTAATAAAGAGGAAGCAATATTAAAATAAAACGGTTTCATAACCAGTTAAAAACTCCTGGTAGGGACTTTAAGCTTTGTATACTATAAATACCTGTAAAGAATAAGGAAGTAGTGTGTTGCCTTTAGTCCTTTTGATATGATGAGTTAAAATCATGTTAATAGATATGTAAAGTGACAGTTCTTTGAATGTCACGTAAAAGTAATTTTCTCTTATTGTGTCTCTTTGTGGTTATTCTGTGTCTCTTTGACGTTGTTTTCTGTCCCTTTGTGGTTGTTGTGTGTCTCTTTGTGATCATTGTGTATTCTTGTGGATGTTCTATGTCTTTTTTTTGTGTGTGTGTTGCTTTTGCGTGTGTATGTTGTCGACAGGAAACTCTAACAGATGCCCGGGCCCAGAGCCCCCTGACCTCTCGGGTGCCTGGGCCTGTGCCCGTTATGCCTGTTCAGTAATCCATCCTGCATCTCAGGGGAAACCCTCCTGCCAGCTCTGCTTGCTCCTCCAGCAAACTTACAAAAGGACAAGCTTGTGGGGGGGAAAAGACATCCGACTTGTGCCACCCTCCCTGCTGCCGTCATGCACTAACTCCGTCATTAAATATTTTGCTGCTGCTGCTGCTGCTGCTGACTCTCATGTCAATTGTGCACCACAGCAACTCCTCTAAGTGTATTTACCACACAGAAGCTTAGCGTCTAAGCTGAGCATTTGCATATTGGAAGATCCATGCGCGGAGTAAGTAGATCAGTGCTCTGTGTGTTTGTGCTCAACAATAATGTATAAGGACTGAAAATAATTTGATGTAGCTGTGGAGCTGCAGCACACAGCGGTTATTTGGTGGTTGCCCGGCACTTGCATTAAAACTGCCGACATCCCAAGCTGTAAAGTATCAATTGCCTTTAATTAGTCCTTAGTATGTTGTTGCCTAATGTGTCAGACATCGTTTTGAGGCTTTTTTGCCTCAGTGTAAACAATGTGGAGTATTTTGTCTTGGCAGCATAAAGAACTGAAGTCCTGCTCCTGTGCTTCTGTCTCTAAGGTCAACGTGTGTGACTCGTCATCGACAGGATGAGTCACTCTGTCTCCTCTCTGCATAATTAATGAATTACTCGACACAGTCAAGGTCGGGGGTCATCAACTCCATTTGTCTAATGTCTGGAATCGTTTTAAGCAAAAATAGCAACAATAATGACAAAATGAATTATAAATACCTAATAAATATAATCAAGTAACTAAACAAGATAAAATAAAACATATCATAATAATTTTGGCAAAATGAGCCTAATCAATATCATTTAAAAAATAATATTGATAAATTGTATTACTTGGTGCGTTTCTAGACATCCACCGTACAATACACATAAATAAACACATGAATAATTAAAGTAAAACCAAACTCTCAGTGTGAACACACTCCGAAACACAAGAAAAATACATATTGATCATTAAATTATCCCTGGAAAATGTTATTTTGCTGTTTCTATGGAGATAGTTCACCGAGGAGTGATGGATAAAATCTGTAAACCCATAAAACCTGAACGCAGTCGTGATGGGAAGAGAACACTAATCATCTTAAACCACTTCTGATGCCGTCACGCAGAGTCCTGATGGTCGTGCCCATTCTTGTGTGACGATGCGGTGCTGATGAAACGCTGACGTGTCTGCGAACGCACAGATAGACCCATTTCCACGGCAGACATTTTGACACAGGTGCGAGTAACAACATTAATAATGGCGGCATTCCATTAAGCGCACCAGTAAACCATGTCGTGTAGTGGGAATGCACAGTGACAGACAGAGGCCTGGGAATGGCTCATCTAAACGGAATGCAGCCATCATTAATTGGACCTGTTCCACTTGTGCTGTCAAACACGTGAGAAGGGTCGATGTAGGGTTGGTAAATCAAACCTAATAAAATTATTTCCATCTCATATGTTTTTGAAGTTGCTTCAACACAGTGGGGGGGCTTTGTTAAAGGAACGATTTAATAAAACCACACGTAAGGAACTCTACCGCAAATATATTAACTGGCAAGTGTACGTGAGGAATTAAAATCTGAACAATAAAAAGAGCTCCGTCTCTGTGTTGACTGTTTGCCTCACCTGCTGCCTCTGACCTGCTGCCTCTGACCTGCTGCTTCTGACCTGCTGCTTCTGACCTGTTGCTTCTGACCTTCTCTTGCTTCAGCTGCTGCAGCACTGGTTTGTTTTGGACGTTTTTCTAGAAGCTGGTGAAAGTTGAACTCAGGCAGCAGCTTGAAGGCTAAAGCTCGAATGTCCTTGCAACTTTCTGAATTCAGTATTATTCTGCAGGCTGGATCAGGCCCCACAGGTCACCAGTTGAGGATCCAGATACAGAAAAGACGATATTTCATTACCATGATCACTTCAAAGTCAACACATATCCACTCAGCTACATTTCAGATGAGACTTTTGCTTTGAGGTAAGATTGCAGCATCCACAAAAGGTCTGGTGCTTTCCCCTCACTTGCCCGGAGATAATATCTGTATCTCAGATGAAACGATTTTGCTCAAAGAATCAATTGTTTTGCGCCCAAACCATTTGTAACAAACAACACTTTCATGATGCAAGTGTCTCAAATAGAACAGAACATTGCTTCTAAAGCAGGAACGGGACTGAAACTGGCCCCAGCTGCGTGATTCATGCTTTTCCATATCATGTGGTGATGTGTTTGTGTTGGTGACTATCCTAAGAAATGATTCTCATGTGTTTATACACAATACTAGATGTATATGAATCACTGTGCTACTATACTGTAGCTATCTAGAATGTCTACAAGTGATGCTATACAGCCTTTAACCCCTCAATCCTTTGTGAGCTTCTTTTTTAAGAGAAAGAAACAATGATTTGACATATTAATAATTTCTTGCATTTCTCGTGTGCAGATGAAAACTCGTAGAAAGGGATAAACTGTCCACCATTTTGAAAATGTCTCTGATTAAGGGCTCATATCTGACTCCATGATGAGAATCCCTTTAGCTCAAAAGATTTTATTTTAAATTAAAAAGGGAGAGTAACTTTCTCTCAGAGCACTTTAAAAAGGTTTATGGCTGAGAGCAAGCAGGTCTCAGGGAGGCGCGGTGGAGTTTAAGAAGAAACACGACTCAGGCAATAGTTTAAAAAAGAAAAACTGCTCGCAGGTGATCTCTATTCTTAGTACGTTTTCTTAAATGCTTCCAAATGCTGCAGTGCAGAAAACATGATGACATCCATGTGCTCAAAGAAGCAATTTGTAGAATATATGTGTGTAATATTGTAAAATATGCCCATTTTATATTACTGATCTTAAAAGAACAATATAATTTTCTGTTTGATTACAAATCCATTCTTTTTTGTATATAATTTGGTCAATAATAATACTTGAGTTAGTTAGACATGTTTTACTTTGTGGGAACAGCATCTGCTCATCTAATAGTGCTTGGCTTTATAACAGGGATGAAGGCTTCTTACATTTTAAAACCTTTTTGATCAGGTTTGTCTGAGAAACTCTGCAACTTCTGCTTCTTTGGCCCAGTTTATTCTTTAGTAAGGTGTCGAATAAAAAGGAAATAACTTCAATGGTTCCACTCGATGATTTTCTTTTTAGAGGAAAAATTAACTCTGAGGAATATTTCATCCAGTTTCTCCTCCTCGCCCCAAAAGGCAGATGTGATATGAGTCTGCTTCAAGAGTTGGTGATATTTACACTGGCAGTTACTCATCATATGTTCTGAGCGTTCCAGTTTGACTGATGCTCAAAACTCGCCCTGAAAGTCTTTATAGTTTGAAGTTTTGTGGACTTTTCTTATTAACCCATCGCCACATACTTCTAATGATAATATTGTATTGCTGCATGCAGTCTGAAAAATGAATCAAGACCTAAAATCAGGCTCAAGTTCACAAAGAATGAACAGTAACTTAACCTCGAGTTGGAAGCAGGACGAAGAGACGACGTATAGCTTGGTAACATTATCCGTGGATTCCTTTCAGATTTGAATCTATGTCCCATTATTTTTTTACATGTCCTGATCATGCTGCACTGATGAGCATGTCGTGTTTGTCTCCTTGTTCTGTGACACACAATCTCACGGTACATCAATGGCTGTCTGAGATGAGATCTCCATTACTGGTTTTGTGTTGCATGCGAAATTGCCCGGAAATGTCGCTCGTTTCCCTGAACCGTCTCTCTCCGCATGTGCCGGCTGTGGCGTTATCGGGCAGCTCCCGCGGCTAATGGCGTTGATGCTCAGTGGGGGAAAACCAATCCATCACGCAGAAAGAAATTGTGAGCGAAGGAAAAGGGGGAGTCAGGAGGTGGTGGGATAAAAAAAAACAAAGAAGGAAACAATGGTGGCGCTGGTAGTTTTAAAAGGCTATTCATCACAATGGTCCCACTGTCAGGCTCCCTGCCTGTATATCCACAGGGGGAAGCAAACCCATGTCAAACTCATTTATGGGCGTGGATGTGCAGAATTGGCTCATCAAAGACGGACTGCAGGCGGCCAGAGACACATGGACGTGTTCAGTTAAGAGCTGGCATTTGGTTAATGTGCTAAAGAGGATAAAGGATGTATAATGTTGAATAAACAATTGTTACATTACAGTGGGATTTGTTATGTTAATATTTCAATATTTCCAAGAGTCCATTCTTCATGTGAAATGAAGAACTTGAAGCTGCGGCTGCTCCAGAGAACAAGTTCAGTTCAGAGAGAGAAAGAAACGACCATGACTCGCATGACAAGTTGTCATCACATCTGCTTTCTTCAAACTACAAAAAAATAAGTCAGTTTCAACCCTCAGGGTTTGTTGGGAGATCTGCTCGAACACTGATCACGTTTTTCAGAAATAATTCATGAGTCCACTGAACTCTCAGCACATCAAGTCAGATGACATCATGCTTGTAAGGTTGGAAATACGGAAATGTATGGCTATCCCATCAGCACCAGTATTGGAAAAACCCGAACGATACTTCCAACCTGATTTGTAAATTTAGTGGTGAGAAAATAATGTGTTAATGAGGAATGATTAGCTAACTCCCATTAAAGTAAAATACGATGTTTTGCCATGTAGATGGAGCAACTTAATGATATTTTGACAACAACAATATGAGCAGGGTTTTTCAAAATTAGAGAAATATCTTCAATGATCCAAACTGCTGCAAATCTGACATAAATGCCTGTTTAAACAATAAATTAAATAATAATTCGTCTCTTTGACAAATTGTCACAAGCTGAAAAGTGCAGTAAAGTGGTTTCTAATAGACTTAATTTCAAAGTTGACCGTTCCACCTGCTGCGATCGTACAGACTCAGCTTCACTTCCTCTGTTGTGACCACAGCTTGAGTGGCATGTCTGCACAGCAGCTGCCAGTGAGTCAGGTGACGGCTTTTGAAAGTGGAAGTGACATTAACACACCACTGTAGTGTAAAAAAATATATAAACCATGAGTGTGGCGAGTACAGTAAACGCACAACATGTACAACACAATCAGATAATCAAGTCAGGCTCAATCAGTTAACTGCAGCACTGTTGCTTATTTGCTGAAATGATGATTGCATTTCTGGTAGATGTCACGAACAGGAGATTTGGTCATGTCCACTGTTCACAGCCTGGGCCAAAACCAACCTCAGGCAACCAGGAACTTTATTGGTTCTACTGGGAACAGTGTGAGGCTTTGAAGCAATTTTCCAATATTAACCCGATGAAGACACTAGTCTGATTAAGACACTGTCATGTAAACAGCATTTTCAAATCAACTGATCTGAATAAAGTTATACTCAGAATAAGCAACGATCAAATGAAGACTTGGCTTGTTCTGATCTTTGTTGCGTTCTGTGTGCATCTTAATCACAAATGGAATTTGCGACACGGACATACACCCGTTACCATTGGCTTGACAACACATACCAGGGGTGTAAAGAAGATGGAAAAATAATAAGTAGTTGTAGACTTTGAAATTTGAAAGAAAACACCCCAAATAGTAATGGGTAGCATCGAACATTAAACTACTTCAGGTTGAGGTTTTAGAACTGGTGGAATAATGTTGGAGTCATAATCAGCTCAATAAACTCCTGAATCTTGAATCTCTATAGACATGTAGACAGGAATATGAGCGGAATGTTTTACAAGCAACTCCTGTAAACACCACACTTTTAATAATGTCTTGTCCTGAATAAGGTCAATAATCAGAATATTGCTGTCTGGGTAAACATAGTCACTGTGAAATGACTTCAGAGTATATTCAGTATTTGATCAACTGTGTCTGGTAGCATTTGGAAACTCGTGATTAAAATGATTTAATCTCATTCCTGGGTGCAGGGAGGCCGCCCTGTGACATTCAGCGGTCGACCTCTCCAGACAAGACAAGTGGGAAAGTTCAGCTCTGTGATGCTTTGTCTCAAGTCGTCTCTGTCTGGAGGAAGTGAAGTAGATTTACTGTCCGTCTGCGTGCGTGACTGAGACGTCGGTGTGGAGTCACGCCTGGTCACAGCTGGCACCATAGCTCTCAGACAAACTGGGGAACGGTGGAGGGGGAAATGATTTGTATACCATGAGAAATATGTGGGTCCAGTGGGGCCACAAAACACCAGATTCTTAATGGTCTATGAGGCTGTTGTGTGTGGCCAGGGTGTTTACTACTGGGAGAGGAGGTTTCCCAGTTCCCCTGTATGAATCCTTGCATCTCCAGTGGACACCTTCTGCAAGAACCCTCATTTTGTCTTTGTGAATGTGGTTAATTATTCTTTTCAATGGCCTTGTGGAGATGAAACCAAGACGTAATTACTCATTAAGGCAATCTGCAACCCGAGTGCAAGTAAAACAACTTTTAAATCCCTTTTTATGACGGGAATAATTGATGTAAAGTCATTAGAATGCATGCAAACACATTTATACCAATATTTCATAGTGTAGACAAACACAACTTTTAGACTAAAGCACATAAATACACATCCCTCCAGCAGAAACTGTGTCAAGGTGCATTCAAGCTGTCCTGGAGACTTGCAGTGACTCAGCACTTTACTTGGACACATTACGTTGGTTTGTTCCCTTTTAGTTTGTCTCCTATGTTTAAGTAGAGAAGTAGAAGGAACCTAAATGAAGGTCACTTTGTGGAAGTAACAAATCTCCAACTTCAGCAAAGCCAGGAAAGGTTTATTAAAAGTGAAGGTAGGGTGTATATATATATATATATATATATATATGTTTTTTCAAAATAAAGCCTTATTCATACTGGATTCATTTTTCTAGTGATTTAAAGAAACACGGTGCCAATTCTCCAGAGCTTGTTCTTGGTTGTTTCAAAGGCCTGGCCTGCACTTACCTACTGTTTTTTAATGTTTCTATTAATCTGACGGATGAAAACATGCTATTAACAACATCATGAGCCAAAATAGCCGTAGAAAACAAATCAGCAATCGTGAGGGCAAGACCCCACGTGCTTTGTAATATCAGCTACAAGCAGCTACACCTGCTTTTCTTCTTTATCCTATACTTGTTTACATTTTTGCCAAATTGGCACCTGAGGTTTGCAGGTCTCAGGATTTCCTGTTTGTAACGTAATGCACCGACAACTATAACTGGATTACTCTGGTATTGAATGAAATTTAAAAACCTGATGAGTCACATTTTGAAATGTATTTTGAAATGATTTCTAAGCCAAGTTATGGATGTTTAATTGCACCCGGCCATAAGGATAATAATATCCTTAAGAAGTGGAAGTGACTGAATTATATCTGCAAAGCAATACAATTTTTTTATCAAATTCTCATTATAAACCTTCTTTTCCTTTCTCTTTTGCCTCTGTCCTGGTGAATGTCTTTCATAAACTATAGCCAGTAATTTACCGATGGTTTAAACACCTTCCAGAACATTAAGTCAAATTAGCTTTTATCTATTATTAATAACTATGTAAAACATATTCTTTCTGTTAACTGCTTTGATAGACCTAAAAAAAAAGAAAGCTTTTTCGATACAAACAGCAATTACACAGAACATTATGAAACTTTCTTCCCGGTCTCGAAGCTTAACAAAGCACTGCGGCATTACAATCCTATTGAAGACTTAGGAACAGGGAGAAAATGGGATTTCATGCACTTGGATTAGTTGGAGCCTCCTTTATTAAGTGCAGAAAATGAAGAAATCTATGGTTTATGTAGTTCTTCGCTTCACGCCCGCTCTGTTTGCCAGCAGGTGTCTACGAAAAAAACTGCAGCAGTGAAAGTGAATGGAGTGTAATGGGTGTTTAGCATTAAACGTTGAGTTTGAGGCGCCGCATATCAAGGGAAATTAATTTAAAAGGTATCTGCTAATGAAACAAATTAATTAATTGAACTCATGTTGAGTACGTCGGCTCCATGCATGTTCTGATCGAGCGCTGCCGGCTGTAGGGAAGTCTTGCCATTATTTTTAATTTGTGTCAGGCACTTTTCATGAATATTAGCTCATTAAAGCCTTTTTATTTCACCCCCGTCCTCCCTGTTTACAAATGAAGCTCTGACACTAGCTACATTTGTTTTTGAAGGAGGAGGTAAGTTCCATTGTATGAAAATAAAAAGGATAATTAAGCAAACAGAAGTTGAAACTGCTTGAACTGTAACGGAATCCTAACATAGCCCATAAATAATGAAATACACACATAGGGTTATTCCATTAACTCGTATTTCAGTAGCATGAAACCTTGTTGATACACAAATCATTTAAAACAGGAAAAGATTTACTGATCACTGGAAGTATGGAAGAAAACGAGCAATGTAACTGAACCTATTTTCATTTCACTTGACTTTAATCTGTAAAATGCCTTCAGTTAATTATGCATGTTAGGTTTTAGCAGTACAATGGAATTGAAATGTTAATTTAGGTGGGTAACACTAAGAGTAAGCAGTAAGTACCAGATCTGTTCGATAGTTAAGAGCTAGTTAAGAAGTTAAGAGGTGGACAGCAAGTACGAGTTAGACTTGTTAGGGTTTTAGGCAAGTGTTCTACTTAACACATCTATGAGTACTTGATTTGAGATTCATAAACATTGCAACAGCACCACCTATTACTGTATTGCAGCTTATTCTACGATTAGTCTGGTCTAATCACATGAGTTGGGAAGACATTTCCATTTCACTCTGGTTTTACAGTCTTGCATCAGCGGCTGTTACCATGTTTCAGAGCAGCGGGGACAAAGCCAGCAAACCACTTTCAGGGTGAGTATTTACACATTAGTGGGATCAAACCAAGAGGTCTGACATGTTCATCTGTTTATCAGATGCACCTGTCATTGGCTCTGCTGTGCTATCAGCTGGTCCTGACATGTCCGTGTGTGCCTCCCTCCTCTGTGATCACCCCCGGGGCTTCTTTTTATGACGAGCATAAGAGGAGTAGCCTTGAACAGCGCCCATGTTGCCAGAAACTGTAAATCAGCCACTGTGATACCATGATGAAAAAAAGAAAAAAAAAGAATGATTACCAATATCTCCAGATAGATCACAGTATCTTAAATCAAATTTATAATAGAAATCTGACACATCTATATTACATGGCTGCACAGTACTGTACACAGTGACACTCATGTGAGTAATTGAAGTTAAAAAAAATAGCCATAAATACAATATAGTGCTTCTATCATTGTTTTTCTATATAATATCTCTTCATCATTGGTTGTGCACACTGCATGTTACTGGTTTATAATTGCATTTGGAAAGGATGTCATTTCTTCTATAGATAAAACTGAGAAAGAAAATCAAACAAAAACATTCCAACATATTTCTTATTTGAGATTTATATAAAATACAAAAGGCAGTGTTCCTCCACTACGCTGGGAGTGGAAGTGAAAATCCCCAAAACAATTGGAAATTACGACAAACTGAACTTTCATAGCTTCATCATTGCCTCGCGGTTCCGTCCGTACACTGTAGAACCGTGGTTAAATGAACTCATTACCCCCCCGCTCCACTCAGGTCAGAGGAACACATTCACATAATCCCCCCCAAAAGCACTTAAAAGGTCACATTTATAAATGAGATCAGTGCCATGTGAACACAGCCGCCCGACGTGTCTCACGGCGCCTCTCACCTTTCCCCCCCCCTTACATCAGCTTCTCCAGATCCTCGCCGGTGATTTGAGCGGCTGCGTGGTGAACCAGAGCTCGTCCCAGAAAGACGAACGACAACGAAGACTTTCCCCCACCAGCACGGAATCTGCCCGTCTCCTCACTCCTACCACTCCAAGTGACATGCCGGCGCTGTTGCCATGGTTACAACCTCTGTACCTCCAGAATTTTTTTTTTGCTTATCACAGCGAGTCCACATAACTAGTGCTCAGTCCAAAACGTGTCTCTGATGCCTATTTGAGACATCAGCCACAGGACTTTGTCATACCGAGTGATGAATAGCAAGTAGGTTTCACAGGTAATGGGACCAACCTCATTCAACTAGATTCTGTTCCCTGTTACCGAGCGTCAGAGGATCACATTAGTTTCCATTCAGCGGAGGACATTAGCAGGAGTTTGCTTATCTTTGCACAGTTTCCACCGATGTCTGCATATTCTGGAAGCTGGATATTTACCCAGCACTATCTTCACCCTCCTTTATTTACCAAAAAAAAAAAAAGCTGAAATGCTGTTTCAGTAATTAACTTGAAAACGTCAAATGTTTAGCCCAGATCTCTCTCCCCACGCACCTTTGTGTGAGCCAACTGAAAAAAAAGCAATCTGCTGAATAAACAGGACTCCGACCCAATTCATGCACATTAACTGTTGGTCTGTCAGGACCCAACCGGCTTTCTGACTCAAAGTGTGGAGAGGCCGAAGCTCAACGCTCGGTGTGGGATGGCGTTAAAGCGGAGATGTGTGGATTGCATACGGCCTCCTCCGTTACAGCTCACTCGCAAAAAAAACAAATTGTCTCGTCTTTATCGAGGGGAAGTTGACTTCGTCGCACTGTTGACCTTTCCGTTGCCATAACAACAGAGGCAAACTGTGCATAGAAACTGTCCTGTCCCACATGCGCAGTTGATTCTCATACAAGAGGTAATTAACTCTCCTATGTAATATATACATCGATACCCTTATTGTCATATTTGAAATGTAATGACTCATCACAGTAAACATGTACAAACAAAATGCACAATTGTTTAATGCCCCATTTAGATGGGATTAACATCAACAGTGGGAGCGGGGAAATGAAACAGTCACCGTGCTCCTCAGTAATTTAACTCCTCATTCTGGAAAACACTTCCCCAGCAGGACATTAAAGGAGATGGTCAGGAGAAGCCAAACGAGAAAGTCAAATGCTGGGAGACATAAAGTAAAATAAACCCCAAAAAACAGATGTGAATACGAGTTATAGATCATTTGAATTCTCCAAGTCGTTCCTCAGTCAAAACCTCAGGCACACATTGACATTTTTACACTGTGAATAACATGATGAGATATGAATCTGCGTGGAAATCTTTTTAGTTTTCACTTAATTCAGAGATAGTTTGTGGTTCAATGTAAACAACATGGTCACAAGCAGGTAAAGAAGCACCTGAAGGACATGATGCACAACGATTGTGTGTTCATCAGTAATGCGTGTGTTTTGGGTGTAAAATGCAATAAACCAATTAAAAGTACCGTTTGCATTTCTATTTAGAAGCCAGATGTGCGTGCAGCTGTTAGTTTGCTGTTACAGTGGTAGGTTTGTCAGGTAGTGCGAGAGAACACATCTTCGCAGAGGAAACAGATTTCACACACAAGCAGAACATCTGTGTGTGTGTATGCAGAGCGAATGCATGTTGTGCACTCACCTATGTAGGTGAGAATAACTATGACGACGTCTTTAAATAGCAGCGAAACACTGCACCGCTGACTTCGGATCAGATTTGAGGTCTATTGTGCAATTATTTTCTGCTGCCTGCAGAGATAGGAGTGCGCTTGACCACACATCATCTTAGAACCAACACGCCGGTGGGTGCGCAGATGGGCGCAAGTGCATTTTCTATTTAAAAGATGGAGGAAACATGTCTGAAACATTAAAGATGGAGCAGTTGCTTTGCTTTGCACAGGATGTAAGAGAGAGCCACTAGTCTCCTCTACCCAGTATTTGATTTATTGTTGATCGTCAAATCACAAAATAATATTCAACACCTACAGAACTTTCAAATTAAGAGTCTACAATAAATACTAAAGGTTGAGCTGGTAGAGCTTTTAGAAGGTTTTAAGTTGAAATACCTGAACATGATGAGTTAAGTTTCTTCGGCAGCAGCCAAACAGCCGAGGTAGAGGAGGAGAGTGGAAATTACCTCCATCTCTGTGTAACTGCTTCAGCCACTTTTGGAGATGTGCAGTTTTAACCTTTTGGACTTTGTTTTAAGTGTAAACTGGGTTTCAACAATAATCATTTGAACCAGCAGAGACTGGTGCTTTGGTGAATTAACTTTAAAAGCACAGGAGCCAGTTCTCACTTCACCCATTTGCTGCAGTGACTGCTTTCATCACTGATACAGAATATTACACTTCTGATATGCAGAAAACATAAATACAGTTATTTGTTGAATTATATTTTGTTTTCTGGAGCACGTGCTGTGGCGCACACTGCAGTTCAGAGACCGAACATATTGAACCTCAGCAACAGTTCATCCCAGGTAGTAATAATTCATTATAATGTGTCTCCCGGCAGCCAAATGCATCTGGACGAGAAACTCGATGTTCAACATGATTACTCTGTTGCTTCCGACCTCTGGGTTGTATTGTAGTGTGACCATTTCGAAATGACTCATCATTATCTTCCTCTATCAGGTCTTCATGTGAACTTCCTGCACACACCGAGGTTGTCAGTCAGCCTCCCACTCAGGAGCCGGGGAGGTGAGATAGGAATCAACAACAGGTCGTCAATAATGTAGCTGTAAAATGTGTGGAGACTGGTCTGGATAACGTTCACCATGTATATATATACGTGTGCGCACAGGAACTGTTTATATATGTCGGCCTGTTCTCCTGAGTAACTTTTGCTGCAGAGATCAACAACGTAAAAAAGAAAAAGTAAAAACCGACCGGTGCAGGACATTTGCAATTGAAGACAACAAATGAAACGTAATGGGTGACATCCACTCACACACACACACACATACACACACACACACACACACTTTGAATGCAGCTCCTTTTCTTCATCCATGCCATTATCACCTCTACTCCCGTGAGTGTTCAGTGCAGCAGTGCAGCAGTGCATCCTTTCCGCCGTCCAATATGTAGGTGAATGTGCTGTACATTACTGCCAGGGTCTCTTTATGAGGAGAGAATGGGGGTAAGATTGCAGACAGACACCCCCCTCTTCCTCAAAGTGCATGTTTACCTGCCGCTGCAGTGACAGGCCCTCATAAATCACCGTTATCTCCCACTGGTGGCACACGCCGCTTTTGTCCTTCACACAATGAGGGCCTTCCTCCATGATGGCTGCAGACAGTTTGTAAGCAGCGGGGCAGCAGGAGGCTGATGCTCTGTACACATGAACACACACGGTACATTACGCACACGCGCTCTCCTGATGCACACTAATCACATCTCACCCCGTCCCACTTGTCTCTGCTAATCAAAGCACACGCAATTTCAAATTTAAGGTAATTTACAATCATTTCTTCTGCAATTTGTTGGTTCTGTCACAGTTTGGGAGCAAGTGAACATTCTACATACACACCGTACCCACCAACACACACACATAAACCCCAAGCTCACTTTCAGTCTCAGTACAAATCAGACACGGTTGTTATTCTTACCTTGGTGATGCAGTTGACATAATAATGGGCCTCTACGAAAACTCTACGTCAGATTCAAGACACATTCTCAAACTGCAGAATTGTTTGCATCTGTGTTCTTATATTGATGAAAGCCATTTGTTCGTCATAAACGTGGTGTAGATGACGCCGTTTCCAGTCGAATTTTAACGTCGGGGCTTACGGACACTTGACTGACACCACAGGAGCAGTGTGGAGGCATTTTAGGGATTTTCTGTTGTTTTTTTTACGTTTGAAGATGTGGTCCCTAGTTACTTCAATTGTTTTGGATGTGGCTGCAACGCTGTTTACCCCTGAAACTCAAAAAGTGTTTTGTGGACTCAAACACTTGAGTAGATGATGATTGAATTGTTGGGTGAACGATCCCTTTAAGCTAATTCGAACCTTAACCCTCAAACAGCCCTTTAAACATGTGGTGTTCAACACTATGATCCCAGAGAAGCTGTCAGACCCTACTGGTAAAAGAGGCTCCCAGACTTACACAGTAAACACAAGCCAAGAAACACACCAACTACAACAGCAGGCTCTGAATTGAGCTCTATGGGAACAAGGAGGTGAAGGATTACAAATGGCACATAATGCAGATATAATTACCATATTTCTAATCAATTGCTTCTCCCTCAATATCCATTTGCGTGACTGCGGGCGCAGTAAAATGGCAGTGAGATGTGTGTTTGAGAGAAGACTTCGCCCTCGTTATAAAATCATGGGCCTCTATTAACATGAAGTGCTGTCAGTATATTTCTTGTCCTTCCTCCGCTCTCTCTCTCGCTGTGCATGTGTTCCTTCTTTGTGTTTGTGTGAGTGCAGTGTGCTCCTGTGCCTTGTTGCATTAATCATTTATTTTACTACGGTGTTATCAGTACGCTGCACACCAGGGACCCATTGACATGTAGATGCTGCACATATATATCTATTTAAAGTGGAGACGCTCGTCTGTGTGGCCCTCCCGCCACACTGAGGTACAAGATAGACACATTCAGCCATATTGCCCGCTAGGCATAAGGAAAATAAATGAATACACATAAAATTTGACTTGGAAATGACTTGCCAGCACATACAGTTCCGCTGAGTGTCTTGTCTCCCACCCTTAGGTGTGACTTAATGTCATTCTCCACTGTCACGCCAAAAGTTCTGGCACACGTATAGTAAGTAGTTTAATTTCTCAATTAAATCTGAACATAGAATAAATACACAACTGTAGATTTAACACACATTCTATGATGGAAATCAAATGTTGCTCATAAAGTTCGACAGACCCACAAATTAGTTCCACTTGCATGTTTTACCTTCTGTCAAATTCCTTACCAGCTCCATGATGTTAAAATGGATATGAAACAGACAGGATGTATGATTTATTTCATTAGGAAGAACTAGTTTCAAAATTCATTTTAAAATTTACCCCCATTGCTACAAAAAAGGGGGGGGGGGGGGGGGGGGGGGGGGGGGGGGGGGGGGGGGGGGGGGGGGGGGGGCAGGTACTCAGACAAAGGAATTCAGCACAGGGGCAGGAAGTTAAAAAAAGGCATGATTTTCAGTTAAAAAAGTTTAAAAAAGGCATGATTTTCAGTTAAAAAAGTTTAAAAAAGGCATGATTTTCAAAATAAAACAGGAAACCCTTAGTGTCTGGGCAGGACGTCAGTCAAGGGGAGGATCGTGCCACCTCTAGACAGCCATATAAAAAGAAAGAATAATTTCCAATCAAGAAACTGGAATTATAAATGAAGATGAGGTTCAAATAAAAACATTTTTGCTTGGCTGCCTCGGTGGCTCCAACGTGTCGTCTGGCTCTTCTGTGTCTACCCACAATATGCTAGTGTTCACAGCTGCAACAGAACACACCAAGGTCACCCAGTTTACAATCAAGTCACATCCCATTTTATTCATATATCAGAAATCACAAATTAGCTTGAAGGGGATAAACAACCTGTAAAAGATTATGACACCTTCCGTCGTGACCTCTGACAGAAAGACAAAGTCCTGAAAAACCTTTGATGGGAACATTTTCATGAAACCACAGGAAAAGAAATTAACAGTAAGAACATTCAGATGACAACATAACAGCACGTAAACAGTGCAGAAGAAAATATCAGGCGAGACATTGTGCAACTTGCCGTCACCTTGAAAACTAAGAAGGTGGCAAACCACACAAACATGAACATAACCAAGCACAATGTTCACACATATTCAAGAAGAAGGAAACAAACACACAGAGGAAGAGGGAAGCAAGGATGAGACTGGGACTCCTGGAAGACATGTGGAAGACCCACATCCATTTGGAATGAGGCAGGGGAGGGAGACGGGTCCCGGGACAGCTGATGGTCCGGCACAGAAAGAGTAGAAGAGAAGACAGGGAGGAGAACATCGTGGAAAAGAAAGAGAGAGAGAGAGAGAGAAGCACATAACCAGGGTTTACCAGGGATTGAGGGAAAAAACAAACAGAGGTTAGTGAGATTCATCGCTTATCAGCAGGTTACAGTAATCTTGTTAGCAGGACATCATAGACTTTACTGTAAGACAGAGGATTAATTGATTCAATGAGACGAAGATCGACCCACCGATGGGAGAAATCGTAGCAGATACAAAGGTCGAAGTAATTAAAGAATAAGCCACTCACTGAAAGTTAAAGCACAGGAGTTTTAAGTTTGGATACAAATGCCTCAGTGGAGTCAGACAGTCTGATGACAGTAGGATAGGAGACGAGCCTGCAGCCTGCTGACTCCTCTTTAACTCTGGGGGCAAACAGAAAAACTGCACACAAAGAGAGAGGGGCAGGTTTTTATGGGAAAGTGTAACAAAAGTCTAAATGTGAAGTGAAGTCAATGCTCTCTAAAGGAATTGCCATGCTCGTACCGAGAGAAACTTGATAAGTGATCTGAATCTCAGTTTTATCTGAAATTAAGGGCACGGAATCTTCGACATCCAGCTTTTCATAGAAGGTCTTCATTTATGATTTAAAGAGGGTCATCAACTTTTACAGGAAGCTGCAGCTGAGTAACAGAAAAGATTTATTCCATGACTAAGTATTATCTGGCCCAGAGGTGAAATGTAAAGAGAGAAAAGCAGAGGGCTAAGACCACAGCCCTGTGGTACTCTGTTGATGTCGAATGACTTAAGAAAACAAAATGTGTTCTTTAAGATTTTATTTTGACCATGTGCCAGGTCAGAGACCCCAGAAGATGTGAGAGTAAGCAACATCACTGTCAGATATATAAGCTGAAACCTAATATTGTTAAAAAGAATGGGAGGTAAGAAACTGGCAAATGATTATTAACAGAACCTGGATCAATGTTTGTTTTTGTGGCGATGACAAAAGATGTAATTAATAAATTAAATCATAAAGGCCAGTGTCAACGTCCACGTTCCCACTGACACACATTTCAAACACTACTTTCATGTAGGGAATCTGACCCTCTCCTTTTTGATCATGTGTTTTGACATTGCAGATAATGTGAGTTCACATTTACTACCAAATGTTTTTCCTTTTTTGTCAGTTGGCAAGTCACTGGTTTGCCCAGAGGCACTAAATCACCTCCCTCTTCCTCAGAAGAGCTTTTCTTACCTGCAGGATGATATTTGCATTGCCCCTCATACACCTATGGTTGCAATAATCCTCATTGCATTCACACTGACTGAATTGCCCAGCTCTCAGTTTGGCTTTTTACTTTGTTTTATTTTGGGAAGAATAAAAAAGAAGAATCTAACTTATTGAGCAATAAGCCTTCCCTACAGTAATTATTTATTATAACGACTCATTTTCTAAACTGATGAGCAAAGATTCCGGCTGGCAAATGTGTATGGATTTATTTCCTATAGATAAGTAAAAACAAATGGCTGCACATAAAGCTTTCTTTCTTTTTGAAATGATTAATAAAAGGTGAAGCGTCGCCACATATTAGGCTGATTGAATTAATATTAATGCTCCAAGTGAAAGTTTCCACTCCTATTGCTCGAGAAGAGTCTCTTGTTATGGGAGTTTTCTGGAAGCTGGTGAAAGGAGAACTCAGGCAGCTGATGTCTTCTGCAGAAGAGTTTAATGTGGACTTGATGCATCAAGGAGACCAGAAGGTGGAACAATATACAAACGCTATCACAGTAACATGAGCAATTGTCACCCCCCCAAGTCTCAAGATGTCTCCCACAGCATCCCATCTCCCTCACCCTGCGTCACCCATTTTAACAGCACATCCATGAATGGCTAGAATTGCCGTCACTCTCTATGTTACATGTAGGTGTTCGCATCCTATTGGACAGTTAAGCCTAAAGTATTGATTCCTAAATCACATCGTGTCCTTACGTCTTGTCACTGGTGAAATACACAAGAGTTGAAGTTGGTGAGAGTTGAAGTTGGTGTCTCTCTGTCTGGAGCATCTGAGTTAGGTATGAAAGTCCCTGAATGTACACACAACAATGTACTGTTGGTTTGATCCTTTATATTCAACCTGACCTTGGGTACAGCTTAGAGAGAGAAGCGAGTATCTGTGGAAATAGACAGGCACTATTCTCCTGTACAGATATAATGTGTAATAAACAATATATAGATAATATATAGTGTCAGATACAGTATAATGTGTGAGGATGGTCAAAAATTCCTCAACATCTCTGAGCAGGATTGTTTCTAAAGAGCCGCTTAGAATTATTTTTGCTGGTTTGAAGATCAACTAACCATTTATATGTTAGCGAATGATTAAGTGCTTCGTTGAATCCTCCATATAAAAGGAGCACGAGAGCCCTTAAAGAAAGCACATCTCAACGCAGAGTATTCACAGATATTCTGTCTTTGAACATTGTCCCCGTTAAACGATCTAATAAACTAAAGTGGATAATGCAGCGCGGATCAGATCAGATTAACGTTACACATTAACCTCTATCTGAAGAGCTCATCTGTTCTCAGCGCAGCATCACTCATTAGTCTGATGAGTGGAAATGCAAGGCCAACAAATACTGTAATGAGAGAACAACACTTTTTCAGTCCTCCAGCCTAAATGACCATATGGGCTGTTACCCTCTGATGCGAGATGACTCACAGGAAGAGTAGCGCTCCTTCTGGCAGCAGGAGATATGTCACAGATACACTGTTCACAATCACGGCTGAAAAGAAATTATGGTTTGGGTCACGAAAAGAACTTTAAAGGTTGTATGTACACAGGATGCTAGTGGGGGGTAAACGTATGTAAACGTCGTTACGTACATTTTTAAATACAAAATATAACCTTTCTCCTGTAGCGTCCAGCCCTCACTGCTTGCACACTGTCAAAGTCCAGTCTCTATTCCACACTGAGTTTCTGTGGGTCCTTCCATGTTGTATGAACAGTTCCATGTGATGCAGCAGCTCATCAAAACGCGACACAGACGTACGGTGGACTTTTCCCTTTTAACAGCCATACGCATATCAGCTGTTCCTCTGATGTAAGACGCTGTAACCTAGGGCAACAGAGGGCTGTGTGCGTAGTCATGTTGGTTTGTGACATGATGGTAAACGCAGGTGACTTCTACATGTGGGCATGTACGCCCCCTGGGGTTCCAGAGAATACTGCAACTATCAACATGTTAAACACATAGTCCCTGTGTTTTTAGCTCCAGTGATGTCATTCAAGATTTAGTGCAGAAGCATTTGAATGCAGATCCGTCATCCAGCAAAAAAAAAACATGGCTAACATTACAGCTGGCAAATGGTAAATGGTGGTTGCTTGTTTATAAATTAGTCAAATCAACAATATGCCTGTGTGAAGTTTGATGAGCTCAATCAAGACGCTGTTATTGGCTGCCTTTATGTAGGCTAGCAAATACATTTTAACCTTAACTTCCAATGATGCTGGCTGGACATTAACTAAACGCATTGTCAGCCACACCTCCCTCATCCCTTCGTAATCTCACCAAGTTGTTCTCGCTACAGTCTGAAGCCGTGTCCTAATTCAGGGGCTGGTACCTTCAGAGGATGTGGTCTACCGGTTCCACGAAGGAGGCAATCTGCAAAAGCCAAACCCAAACGAGATAGTCTGGACTACAGAAGCTTTCCATGTTCTGCGTCAACTGCTTGTCTCACTCTTATTGCTGTTGCCTAGCAACAGAGCTGTAGTTGGACATGAAACGAACATTTTTATATCCCCTTGGTTTTTTAGCACATATGTACCATTAGCGGTTCCATTGAGTTGAAGCGTGATACTCAAGTGTTGGACGTCTCATTACTTCCCGTCTCCATTGCTTCTTGGAAAAACAGCTAATCAGCGATTCACAGAATCCTGGGAGGTTGGGCTGAGAAAGATTCACCTGTCAGAGCCTTCGTTTCTCAGGGATGAAAGGAACGCGTTCTTTGGCATTTGAAGGAGCCTTTGAAATGGGACAACCTCGTTGCACTGCTGGGACGCGTTCGCTCTGCAAATGCAGCCTCAGATGGACGCAGTTCCTGAAGTGAGACTCAGCTTCGGTGGAGAGTGGGTTTTGTAAAGCCCAGTGAAAACAGCCCTTAAACAAACAGCCACATCACACTCTCAGGCATCACACATTGTGGCTGGCAGCTAATTGAGCTAGCATCAGTAGAGCTCTGGTTGGTAAGCCTGGAAAAGTTAGCAAGAGCAGGCTACACTTTGAAAACTGATGAGCCTGCCTGACAGCTTCTAGAAGCCGACTTTTCTACGACTCACTCGCTAATTTCTGACTATAGAGTATATCTGAGTGCGAGTGAAAAACAAGGAAAGAACATATGAAGAAAGGAGACGGGGCATTCAAATGCCACCACACACATTATTCACTTCCTGTTGACATGTTGACCATCATCACCAGCAGTCAGCTTTTCCTCCATTTGATGCACTTCCATTGTACATTACTGTCTAGTTGCCAAGTCTTTTTCACAGATATTTAAACTGTAGCGTGATTCATCGTGATGCCACAATATGATTACGTTTTGATTCATTAATAAAGTCAGTAAAGGGTTGAATAAAGTAGTGTTTGTTGTAAGCTACCATCTTGTCATTGTACAGCAACAGCAAAAGTAGGTGTTAGGATTTGCACCAACAAGGGACTTCTTGAACTTTCTGAACTATTTTAGTTTGAGTTTTGTTTCCTCGGACCGAACATTGTAGTTTAAACTCTTCTTTCCTGTCTTTACTTCGATTCCCCACATCTGTGTTTATCTGCACTGTTTTAATGTATTTCACCTGAGCCCAATTATCCCTGTCTACCTTCTGCCTTTAGTCTCCTGCTCCCCAATCTTCTCTGTCTTTTTGTTCCTCTGTATGCTCCCTGGTGTCACCTCTTGCTTCAGCTGAATTATTTGTCCCGTTTTGTCTGTTTCTTGCTGCCTGAGTTACAAGTTTGGGATTTCATGAGTTTCTACTCGCCTGCTAACCTGCCAACAGAGACTGTAACACTGTTGTCCAACGTCTCTTCTTTAGGTCCTATAATCTACTAATGCCCAACCGGGGGAGGTGAGCGAGCACAGAACTGTGTGTGAAAGATGATGCCAAGTTAGTGACGGGAAAGTTTGAATGCAGTTTAGGCCTTTAGCAGCATAACTAGGGGAAGATTCACAGCAATAACTGTGAGCTTCATCAAAAAGATAAGCGTTGCCATTTAGAGTAAGTGTATCATTAGATGATGTCTCTGAGGTACAATCACTTCTTTGTCTGAGTACAATGGCAGATTATTGCAGGTCATATAGGTCTCTTTGTCCTGTAGACATGCTTGAACTTTAGCACACTGGTTTCATCCGGCCTCACTGACAAGCAAAAATTAGCTATCATCTGCATAACAATGAAGGTTTCTGTCGGGCTTCCTACTTCCTGCTGGTTCGCACCCATTCCTGTCCTCCCCCCGTTCACCTCTCTCTTTTTCTGTGTTCCCCCCCGTGTGTGCTTGATTGCAGTAGTGGAGACAGGAGGTCACTTCAACCTCAACACTCAGACAAATGGTAGACACTGTTGTACCGTCACTCGTGTTAAAGCCGATCTTCTTATCAGCAGTTCTTCAGCATTAGCCCTTTGTGAGTACTTGTCTCCATCTTCCTGCAGCACATCCCAGTCTCCCTCCTGCCATTGTCTACCTTGCCTACAACCAGTGGCACGGCTCCCTCTCCCAGCCCGCTCTGCCCTGCTCAAGACTTATCCTACCAACCAGCCCGTTAATACATTTCTCTTGGTTCAAACTTGCCACCTCCTGTTCCTGTGTTCTGCAGTTGGGTTCAAATATTTAAAAACACAACCTAAAGTAAGCATTCTGTTTGGAGGGTTAATGGAATTGGTCAAAGCAAAGACAATTGTGGAACTTGCATCACTAACTTTTGTACAAACTGAGACTAATCTGATAAATAAGACTTGGTGTGGTTCCTTTAATGCAAATCAACTGTTCCCAGTCATATCTGTGACAGGATGTGATTGTCAATGGTGTTAAATGCAGCACTGAGACAGTCCAAGTACTAATCTTTGAAATTAAGAGTAATTTGTAAATGTCAGAAGTGCTTTGTTTTAATAAACTGAGGAAATTTAATAAACTGAGGAGATTTGAATACAGTTACTTTAGAGTACGGTGTTAAATACGGACAAACCAGTAATATCAGGTGAAGAAGTTGAAGTCGGGTCAGAAACAAAAAACATCACATTTTATGCAATTCTGAATAAATGTGCAGATCCAGGAATGTTGTTTAAATTTCTCTGAAGCATTTTGCCCACAATTCCTTCAATCTCACACACTCTTACACTCTTACACAGACTAAAGAGAGAAAGAGAGGTTCATGTGAGAGAGAGAGATCTGTAGTGCCGGCCACTTACAGGAAAAATCACAACTGCAGTAAGAATCCTGCACATGGCACTGTAAATACAACACAAGACAATACAATGCAAAGACGGAGCAAAACATCAAGTTAGAGCTCTCTTATGTAATATGCAAAACATTATTTGGTCCTTTATGAAACCTGTGGTAGGACAAATTATAATATTGGTGCCACCAGAGTGTAGACAAATAATTGGAAACACAGTTTTGACACAGCAAGACAGGGCATGAGCCCGAGCAGAGGAATGTGTTCTCCGAGGGCCCTTCTGGTCCCTAAATAGTAAGTTACTCAGAGCGAGATAATGAAGCACTGACAGATATTCGCCCACCTGCAGAGGTGGTTATTTTTTGCTGATTGCACCCCCCCCCCTCCCTCAGGACTGTGCCAACAGGGCTTGATTGAAATCTCCCTGACTCACCTATTTTAAATTTGTAATTCAAGGAGCACATTCAGCTGCAGACTCATCCAGCCACGTGCCTCAAGGCGCCTGGGGGGGGGGGGGGGGGGGGGTCCTTTGTAGCATCAGCAATCAGTCTGCACAACACTACAGCCCCCCCGGCCTCAACAGACGAGTTTCAGACAAGACTGACTGTGAAGATGACTCTTATGCACATATTGCACAAGTTATTTAAACTATCTGTATCCCATATTATACATGTGTAGCATAGCATAGTATAATATAGTAACATTCTTATATTCTTATCACTTTTCTATTTTCTATCTGATTTATTTCTGGATTCTCTTTCTGGTCTTATTCTCTTTCGTTCTGCATCTCCTCTGCTCGGCTACTGTTTGTGCCGCTGTGTCAAAATCCAATTTGCCTGAAGGGTTCTAGACATTACACTTTTGGCCACTTCTAATCCTTCTGAAATTCTAGATCTGAACCACCTGATGAGAATCTCCAATTTCAACCTTTAAAAATAAATAAATAATAGTTCATTATTCATTTATGATGTTGTATTGTACTACTGCACAAAAGGCATTGTGTATCAAAGTTTCCCATCGTATGTCTGTGTTTGACTTCTCAAAACTGTTAAATTAACTTTATTAAAATTGAAGGTCATAGCTAAATACAGCAAACAGCAAGTAGAGACATTATAGATAATGTAAAGAAAGTCTTAACATTCTATATTGTATATATTGAATGAAAATGCTAAGGCAGCCACATCAGCTTATATGTGTCGGCCTATATTCTTATCAAATTAAGCTGCCATGTAGTGTTAAGCAATAAAATCAAATAATTAAAACCAAGAAAAATAATCACACTTGTGGCCCTGGAAATACTTTTGTAAATAATTCATTCAAAAACAAAAAAGCAAAAGTTTATACTTCCTGACAAAAGCTCTTTTTAATCCCTTTTAGTGCAATAAACCCACCTAATTACCATTTAGATCACATTCGCTCTCTTGTATTGAAAAAAACAAACTTCACCGTCTACACAGTCTGGGAGTGATTTCATATTTGCCGTGAACATCTTTTTAATTATTCTATAATAAACTAAATCACAAGAATTCATAGAATCTAAATTTAGAAATACATCTGTTTGTAGTAATTCTTATCATAGCTGCATCTGTTGCTTTGCAGATACATTTGTAAAAATGTTTATGCATTAAATAGCATTTTCCTGAAATGTTAAATTTAAACTCTGGTGGTTTTGGTCAGTTTGGGTCTACAGGAGCAGTGAAGTCATTGAATCCTTCTGCAGCCTGATCCCTGAATATGGTAATGTGGCAGCCTGTTCACAATTTCCTGCAGCTCCTCTGTGATGTAGGTTGCACACAGCTATTCTGCGTTGCCTTACTTTATTCACGATCTGTAGATAAAACAGTAAAGACACAGTGGTGAGCATCTTCAAGCTGCGTACACAGCTGTTGTGCTGCTGAGGCGGAACATGTTATGCGATCACCATCAATCCCGTACATTGTGGAGTTGAACATTGAAATTACCAACAGAGGCAAAACGTGTTCTTTTTCCAGCTTTGTTGGAGGCTAAATTCTCAGAGTCTCTTCCCACCGCACAATCTTCTTCTTCTGATGTGTTTCCCATTCAGCCCACATTTATCTCCAGTCACCCTTTGTTTCCCTGCTTCTCTTTTCTCTCCAACTGTCTTGGTACCTGCCTCCTGTGGTGCTGCCCTTGCCCCTGTTCCCAGCAGTCCCCACTCTGACAGGTGACCTCACGGAGGGCCGGTCTCACACGGCTGGCTGCGTCCACACAGATGTGTCCACGCTCGTCCTTTTCTGTCCCGCGCTCTGATACGTGGACCTCTAACTGTCTCCCCCGATGTCGCCCCGTGGGCTGCTGTCCCGCATTCAGCTCACCGTCCTCTGCTGTCGTTCTCTCTCTCCTTGCTTCTCCTCTCACAAATTCCTCTTGCTTCTTTTTTGCATTAGCTTTTGATCAGCGCTAGCTCAAATGAAAATGTTGTCGCCATGTCAGCTTCTCCGGCTTTATTCTGTTCTGCCTCTGTCTCGATTCTTTTAATCTTTTTTTCAAACCCCTTCCGTTGTCTGTTCCCATTGTTTTACAATTCTCTTCAGTGTTCCTCTTCTTTGCCTTTTTCCTCGTGCCCTGCACTCGACCTTTGTCAGGGTTTGACAGACACATAACAGGATTTTCCTATGAACTCAGTTGTGAGTCTGGCTCCAGTGACACTTGAGCAAAGTTCTCATGAAACTGTCATTAATTACACTTTTTCTAACAGAGAAGAGAGCAGAGCACAAAACACTATCATGATTTCACAGTAATTGTCTAATAACTAATGATAAATAAGATCATGTCGCCCATTAATATGGATTCAAACCAAGATTGAAAGTTACAAGTTGTGATAAGTGTCCATCCAGTGACTCTCTGTTGAGCTCAGGGATGTAAGACATTTGTCTTTGTCTGATCTTTGCATTCTTTGTTGCTGATGTTCAAATTACTAAACTACTTAAGTAGAAACACGAGACGACTTCAAAGCTCAAATGGTTTAACTCTTAACTCATGAAAGTTGAAGTTATGAAATGAAGCAGTTAAACGGATAATTATTTTTAACCCTTGTGTTTTGCGTTATGCTGAAATCTGACCAATTAAAAAAATTCTGCCATCAATTCAGCCCCTTATTGCTTTTATTACACTGTTCGCTTCAAAGCTCCCAGACTTTATTTTTTTACTTGAGTCAGCCCAATAACTTCAATTTGTATTTAATAGGTGGTGTCGCAAATTAGATGTGTGCAGTCTGAAAGATGTGGGCACTTACCCAGACAGGAAGACTGTAATGAAATTAAGCACCAGTTGTCTTGGAGCTTGACTCATACTCAACACTGAATTTCCAGCATAGTTACAATCATGTTGGACAAATCTATAATGCAATAAAACTTATTTACTTAAAGCTACGGTTGGTAATCCTGGAAAATCTAGCGAGAGGCTTCACTTTGAAAACATGCAACAGATACATCATATCCCTCCAATCGGCCTTCTCGTCAAACCTGGTCTGAATGTTGTGTTTCTTACAATCCTGCGAGGACCACAGACACTGTTTGTTTTTATTGTACTTGAGTATGATGACAATAAATATGTTGAATCATGAATCTTGAACTGATAAATACAATGTATAGACCCTCACTTCTAGAGAAGAATTTTAAAGTTTGTTGTTATGAACGAACAAAGAGGTTGAGATGGTGATAAACAGGATTTGGGGTAAAAACTGTTTCAGTACAACAGCAGATCACTTATTTTAGGAAATAAACAAAAGCAATGAAACCATGAAACAAGTTCAGCAGAAGAGTTCACAGTCACGTCTTCACTTATACATGTAACGCAACGGGAACACTTGAGACGCGCTTCTCTCGCAGGCAGTGCAGCCGCTCTGATCTGGTGACACGGCTGCTAAAATGAAAGGGAGGAGCCACACACTAGCATCCAGTCTGGTGCTGACGTTATTGTCCTGGTCACTTTACCCAAAAATGTATTTTGAGAACCCTTTAGCTCTCGGAAATGGATCTAACACACAGGAAGAGCATCAGTCTTGTTACTGCTCACACTCATATTCCTTCAGGAACAAACACACACACACACACACACACCCACACACCCACACACACAGTGTCACAGGAAGAAAAACAAAAACAAACACGTACATGCAAATCCCTTCCAACCTTGCTACAAATAGCACTTTTCTGTAATTAATACTTTGATGCCAGTTTTACCAGTTGCCTGTGGTGGTGGCACGGAAGTCTAATCTGATGAACAAAGAAGGAGACACAGGCTTAAGATTTTAACCTCCACTGCTCCAGTAAATATCCAGTGGCATAAACACAACTCCTCTCACAAACAAACACTGAACCCGATACCACCGTGCTGAATTAAATAATACCACCGAACCCAAGGGAGTTCATTACTTAGACTCCGATTTGCATTCGGGAAAGAACCAAACCTCAATCGCACCAAGTTCCCAGGTCAATATTCATGTCTCTTCTGTTTGCGCTCTTATTGTATAGGAGGAAATCTGAGAGGAAACAAAAGAGCTGCAAGGTGACCTTTTGAAAATCACAACACTTGGCTGGATTTGGAAAACAGCGAGTGCAAGTGATGGCGGGGGTGCTGGTGGTGGGAGCGGTGCGGAGGTAGATTGTGGGTAAGAGGGTGGGTGGAATTAAATTGCCCACAAAAAGTCACCTCCTCTTCTCAAATATATTTTCTACCCTCTACCTCCTTTGGAGCCAGGAAGACAACCAACCATCAGCGAAGCAAGGTAACCTTTCTCTAATTGATGTCTCTGAGTGTGTGTGTGTGCGCCGCGCACCAGGCGGCCATATTGTGAGGGAGTCGAAAGTGGCCCGGGCCTCAGCATGTGGTGGGGTCTGACGGGGGGGGGGCTGATGCAGCCTTGCAGCTTGTGTGATGAACCACAATCAGACGCCAGCGAGAATCTGAAACAAGGGCTTTAATTTCTCAACCGAAAGGAAACTAGTTATACAACCAGCTCATAAAATTTGAAATTGAAATACGAGAGGATTTTGTAATCCATGAAAATAAGTAATGGAAGCTAACACAGGGTTTAGTTAGGATGCTCACTATTAACTGATATAAGTTTTACATTTTTAAGCTCAATATTATTTATGCGTTTAAAATCACAAGAGAATTTGTTTTTTGAAATGAGAAAACATGGGACACATTCTGAGCAGCTGCTCAAAGGCACTAGGGGAGCGATGGTACCGATGGAAGCATGACTGGGTCCTGAAGACCATCGCTGAGGTCATCAGAGCAGGGGTCAAACGGGCCAAGTTAACCTGCCCCAAGATAGCAAGCTGTAGAGCGGGGGAGCAGCCATGACCCACTAACCTCTGCGCCACCACCAGACATCCTTCTCATTTCCCAAAGCCACAAACAAGTGGCTTTGTTGGCGCTGACAGTGACTCAGGAAGTCTGCTTGGACGAGGCCTTTGAAAGGAAGCTCTCCAAGAACAAGGGACTGGTCAGCGGGTGTCAGGGAGCCGGATGGAGGGCAAGGTGTCTTCAAGTAGAGGTCAGGTGGAGGCGTTTTGCTGCTCGATCCCTATTCAAAGCCTTCAGTTATTGTACATAGAAGGAGTGAGGGGAAGAAGAGCCATCTGCAATTACAGAAGTGACAGAGAAATCCTCAAGACGGCTGTTGTTCAAAAGAGGAGAACATGAATTGATGGGGCTGATGTTAATGTAATGTAAGGTAAGAGTTAAAAGCTTGAAAGACATCACAGTTACTAATTAACTGAGGTATATTAGCAAATTGCTTGATTGATAATTGTATCATTAATGCCTGGGGGGGGGGATGTTTAAATGTAATAGATTGTGTCTGTAATGTGCATTTTTATTTTCAAACCAAATGTAAATCACTTCCAGGCACATTGGCAGCCCTACCAGAGATTTGAGTAAAAAGCCATAATAGCTAAATGTGATTTCCCTTAAATACATGCATATATTTGGTAATTTCATCTTATTGTCCTCCTCCTCTGAAATGCATAAATGCATGTAATGCATGATTTAAAAATCGACTGCGCTCCCATTTGAATTCATATACCCTGAGAGTAAAACACTCTTTTCTCCCTTTTCTACCGTTGAAGATTCACAGAATTCATTCTCTTTATCTGATTAAACAGAAAATTGAATAGAAAAGGTTGGTGCTGTCCCTGGTGCTGATCCCACGTGAAGAGGACGGCGTTCTCCATGGTCCTGAAATAGCTGAGAGCTACTGTTGAAGTGTACAGCAGTTATATATTTATTTATTTTTCTTTAACTACAGCAATAGTTTACTGATCTTCCACACCAGTAAAGTCTGGAATACGTGCTCTGCAAGGCCACTTTAACTTTTAATGCTGAATACACTCTTTCCAGCAGTCTGGCAGTCTGTAGTTTCCACACACACACACGCACACGCACACACACACACACACACACACACACGCAGACACACACACCTTAGAACATCTCGGGCCGGTGTTTTTACTCATTAACATTCTTCAGCCATCTTCCCTCAGTCTAAAGATGTGAATCAGCATCGCCCAGGTAACGAGGGCACTCAGGGTAACGCAGGCAACTGTCTGTGTACTAATGCATCCTTGTCTTCTCTGGTTTTCTTTTGTTAAAAGCTGCAGATGTTAACAGTTTGTGATGCTGCCTCTGAATAGGCTAGCAACCACCACATCCAACATTTGTATGAAGGCTTTGTAATCTCAACAACTGGGATAGTAGAGACCAGATGTGCAGGATCACTATGACATTAAAACAGGACTCTAGTCTCATGTAGATCATCTTCAGACGTCTGTTAAGCAATCTGTACGATCTTTAGACTCAAGTTCACAACTTTTCAAAATAAAAGCTCTGTAATTCAGCTTGGTATAAAGCATTACAGCAAAAATACACAAAGTTGTAGTTTTATTTTACTTTGAAGACAAATTGCCAGCAGGAAGGGATTCTATCAATGTCTGTTTCAGTTCTATACAGTGAAATAAAACTAATCCGATTATCTAAATGATCTGGTGGTGAGTTTGATCCAGTTCCCTGACACTGCTGTAGTTTATTTAAGGACGTAGAAGGTGACATGTTCGAACATGGATGATTGTGGGATTAGCCGGTAGGTTGTTATAATGACATTATTCTAATATGAGCTCTGTTTTTAGCAATTCATGCAATGTGATTATATTTTAGAGTTGGTGACTAATTCCCACCCATCCACCAGGGTCCTTCTCTTTTAACGTGGCTTTACCTTTTTAGACAACATCCTTCTATCACGATTAAATAATCCTGTTAATTTTCATCGAGCTAATTAGATCATTTAAAGGCATCTCAGTCTTTCTCTTATATTTAGATGCTGAGACCATAGAGAGCATTTATATTATTGGATGAGTGCAGATCCTGTGATTGCAGGTACAGGAAGTCCCAATTAAGCAACAGATAAGAAACTTAAAATAAAACCTTGATCTCAAATCTCTCCAACAGCAACATTAATTATAAAAGAAAATCCAGCAAAGTGAGTTCTTTATATTTTAATAAGAGAAAAGTAAGTGTTTCTTCTCACAGTTAATAATAATATCATCCTCATTGTGATAGATAGAGTGTAATTTATCAGATTTATTTGCAAATGAAGTCCGTCGCAATGTGGCGTGTGGCATTTACAGGAGAGTGCACGTTCACCAGCTGACAGATGTATCATTAACACGGTGGTTGTCAGTTCTGTCACAGTCCTCCCAGTACAGACTGAATTCATACACTACAACTCACTCTAAAAACTGACAAGTTGTGTTAACCACTGATACAGACTGTGCCCTGATGTGGTGAAAGGAGAAGAAGGTGTGTGTGTGTGTGTGTGTGTGTGTGTGTGTGTGTGTGTGTGTGTGTGTGTGTGTGTGTGTGTGTGTGTGTGTGAAAAGCAGGATGGTTGAAAGAAACAGCCAGGGCCAAAAAGGCAGAAGGTGCACTGGCCGATGCGGCTGTTAAATTGTCTGGAATGACTCCCTGTTATCCACCTGAGCTGCTTTTTTGTTCCAAGTGTAATTTAGCGTTTCCAGTTCCTGGTCTTTACTGAACCCCTGTGGTTTGTGGCTGCTTTCCTGCAGAAATCCAAAGTGTTCAGCCACAAGGTCATTGGTCTGCACAAACCTAGACAGGGACTCACACCCGTCACTGACACTGAAATGGCATCGTCCTCACAACTCCCACAGCAGGAGGGCTCGCCCCCTCCAATCCCCACACACACAGCACCAGTAAAAATATCTCCAAGTGCACATGGAGATCACGGATGGTGGAAGTCAGTGAGAGTTGGTGTGTTTGTGTGTGTGTCTGTGTGTGTTTGCAAAAGCTGTAGTTATATTAAAAGTTCATGTAAAGAACTTTAGATATTATCATAGGGCCCCTGGTCGGTGGTGCTGAGAGATGAAGTTACCATGTTCAGGAGCAGGGCCTCGCCTCCTGTCATGTGTCAGGCCCACGTCTACCGGGTCCACCCATCACTCTCTGTCTCAGAGTCTTCGATCCATCATTTCACTTCCCTGGAGAAAGAGAAAAGCAGGGAAAGGTTCATACCAACCCTCATCCCTTAATCCTTCCTCCCTCATCCCTTCATTCCTGATCCCTCCTTCTCCTCCCTCACCCTAACCCTCATTCATCATCCTTCCCTTATTCCTACCCACATCCATTAATCCTCCTTTCCTCATCCCTCACCCCCCACCTGCATCTTTTCATCCTCTCTTCTGTTCCTCATCCCTTCTTATTCAAGTAGGTACTTTCCTTTAAATCACATATTGTTGGGATGTGAAACTTGCTCGTGGAAGCCATATTAAGTGCAGAAAGGCAAATTAGTGATTTTTGGACCACTTTGAATGAACAACAATTTTTAGAACATTTTATGAAAGACATCAGAATTGGCTTTAGAGACAATATAGATAAATCGTTTGCAGTTGCAGCCCTTTGCCAGTGGGGGTGCTGCAGCCCCCTCTGCACCTATACTTTCACTTTATAGCAACATTTTAAATTTTGTACATTCTGGTTTTGTTACAAATTCCAAGGTTTTACCTCAAGGTTCACGACCATATGCAGAACCTTAGAGCTTAACAAAACTGAAAACACCCGTTAGTGGCTACAAGCGGAGAAATATATCAAGTATATGACTTTACCAAGTCAGTACTATATATGCAAAATCTGAGCTATACACGAGCTACTAATCTTGTTTATGTCTCGGCCCTAACACCATGACAACTGGAGCGAAGCACAGGCAGTTTCTCTATTCTGCTCTGATTTGTGACTTTTCGGTGCCAAAGGTCGGCAGCATGGATTTGTGTGTGTGTGTGTGTGTGTGTGTGTGTGTGTGTGTGTGTGTGTGTGTGTGTGTGTGTGTGTGTGTGTGTGTGTGTGTGTGTGTGTGTGTGCTGCTGTCACCTGGTGGGAGGCGGAACACGTCACTGCACAAGTCCGAGTTATTCTCTTCATGATGATGGACTTCCCTCTTTTTTTTTGTCGCCAGAACATGTGCACAACGTCCATAAATCACCCATGTGTGGCTGTGTTTGTGACCCACGGCACATGATGAGCACGTGCACACATTAAACACACATCCACACTCAGTATCGCACGGACAACACAACCCCGTCATCCTCAGTGGCTTTTTATTTACAATCTTCAGACTCACAAAATGTTCACACTCTCTGACATCCAGTTCCCTGACAATGTATTTCAACATTACATTTTTGCTGCAATACTCAGAGTAGTTTAATTAAAGAATGATTAAAGTCAATTCTGGGGGGGGGTAATGGTATGGAATTATTCAGAATGACAATATTAATAAGAGCCAAAAAATCAAGTCTAAGAAGCTGGAGGCAAAAAGCCAGACTGGTTCACTTCGGTTTATGTTCACAGTTGGAGACGCTCAACCCAACAACGAGGAGGCAGGACTTGAGAATGAAGAGCCACACCTGCCACACAGACACACACAACATAGGCTGTGTCAGAAAATCCCCCACTCACTCACTACTCCCCACTTATGATGTACAACAACAACAACAACAACAACAATGTCGGCCGGTGGAAAATCCCTCAGTAAATTATAAATGTTTATTTTACACTTAGTATTAATACTTTAAGGAACATATTGAATGACCATGTTTAAATTTAGAAATAAACCTGTTTGCCACAGTTTAGTAAACAACAGGTGGCTGTTCCTGCTGCTGTCTCTCCTCCCCTCTCTCTGCAGGATGGTACATATTAGTCGCTTAGTGACCATCGGTTTTACACTACTTTTCACGATGCATTGTGGGAAACAATGAGTGCACTATAGAGGGTATAAAAAACTTCACTAAACATTTGGACACCACTACACTCTATATCGTGTATTATATAGTGATTAGTGAGTGACGCAGCCATAGAGACACACAAGGAGGAAGAGCCAGACACAGGGGGAATGAGAAAACACAGGAAAACATCAGGAAAGATGGAGTAATGAGACAAAACCTCTCTTTCCGACCTGTAGGATATGACACGTCCACTGATTGAACCAACTTTTTGGATTTGAACCAATTTATTTTTGATTGAAACGATTGAAACTGTTCACAATGAAAAGCGTGAACCAGAGCAGAACCTGTCACGTGTTTCAGAGACGGGCAGTTTTGAGGAATTCCTGCTGGAGTTATTATCGCGTGTGGACTCATCTTTTCTTTCCAGGTCTGGAATCAACATGACTTTTGCCCTCGATCAGCTGTGGAGAGCCGCGGCCACAGAACCTCCATCAGTCTCCTGATTGTCCCGTTTTCTTTCTGCCTCCACCTCCACCATCCGTCTCCTCTCCCATTTATTTCAGCTCCTCAGTTTTCCAGTAATTGCAGTTGAGCCTCATGATTGGATTGAAAGATTCATCTTCCACAGAACGACCCCTCCATTGTCTTCAGCTCTGGGAGCCTCCATACAACTCAGTGTAACGGCAGTGTGAGTCAGCCCCACATTTATAAACAAACGTGTACGTGAATATGCAGGTTGTCTGGTGAGCCAGCGAGTTTCCCCCCCCCCGCTCAAGCTCCCTGGGGCATAATGGACGTTAACTTTCACTCAGAGTGAAAAGCATTTAAAAATGATTTGTGTGAAAATCTGTTTTATTTACAAAGCTGCAGGACGCTGTCACTGTTTCCCACTGATTTATCTTGTTTTGAAAGAGTCCTCGTGTGAGTCCGGTGTTGTAATTACAGTAATTAACCACATGACAAATTATGAGCAAGTGTTAAAGGTATTTCCTCTGTATTTCCAGGTGTAGATATGCGTTGATTGCCAGTGGGATGGACAAAGAGTCTGTAAATGACTATAATTATACGTATTGAAATAAGAATTACAAATACCCTCATTCACAAAATAAAGGATATATAAACTGTGGTGTGGGAGCAAATGATATCTGTAGCGTGCGAGTCGCTGCTGCTGACGCCTCGTGTCCTCGTATATGTAATTATCTAGCAACACACAACTGTCGTTCTCATTCTCCGTGAACAACCCGTGTAACAAACAGCAAACAGCAAACAGCAAACAGCATCCCCAGACGCTCCCCGCTCGGCCACCTATCTCATAAATGTCATGCACCGCGGCCCTCGTTCTTTTTTATGTGACGCGAGTAGGTGCCCTGACTGGCCACATTTAATCTTATTGTAACACCCCGGGCCTCATTAAACACAAAAGCCAACACCAGCGGCCTGGGAATAGCTCGGCCCTGCAGCATCGCCCTGAACCATAATGACATTAAAGGAAAAAAATCTTCTCAAATTATAAATAGGCTTTAGCAGCGGTGATACATCAGGCAATTTTGGTGGGGGAGCTGTATACATTTAAAATGAGAACGTTGTGCAATAGCAGCTCTGTGTGGGTTTATTGTATCTATTGTCACGATATTTCATATTCTACATAGCTCAGGGGTTTGATCGTTGCAGTTCCCTAATGCAGTGATGATGTGATGTAAGGTTAAAGCCGTTTTGAACAGATTCTTACAGGTAAACGTGTATTTACTTTTGAATAAATACAACGTGTGCAAATAACCAAATGCTATTTAAATCACAGATAATATGATAATTAGCTAAATTGCTCCAAATGATGGTTAATTAAATCTGCAATAAGTGAAGCAAACAATTAAACAATAACCTCAAGTTCACACTTGCTGCGTGTTTAGAGTCTCACAGTGTTTCTGCTGCAGAGCTGCTATACCTGAGGTTTCTGTTGGGACCACTGTATTACCTTGAATAAAAGAAAGCCTTTGTACACACTGCAGTATGAAGCGGTGCAACTTGGTCCTATAATAACGATAAAAACCTTGCTTTAACAAAGGAATGGGTTCATTTAACAGAAACACTGTAGAGCTTCTACTTTCAAACAGGAACAGGACGTGTTAATGATCAGATATAAACATTGAATCTATGGTGAACGATCATTTTCTTCTGTGAACCTCATGTGGTCCGGGCGTGGGACAGCGGGACAGAGGGAAAAGACAAAACCAGAAATAGAAGTTCCCCTTCCTGCTGAACTTCCACGCTGCTCAGGATGTATGAGATATACAGTAACACAGGTGATATGACGCACCACTGCAGACACGTCCCCTCGGGCACCAATGAAAAGCAGTTTTCTCCCAAACAGTTGCCTGGGGTGTTATTGCTTTTATCTTAACTCTGCTTTGATAATGTGTCAAATTTCCTTGTACAGAGCCTGGAGGCTTGTTACCCACATCGGAGCATTTTTTTGCTACTTGTTAGTTATTTGCGAAAACCTGAGCTGATGTCAGTGATGTGTTTGCAGTTTCATAAGCTCGTGGCGAGAAAGATAAGATTCTAACGGGGACATATGCTACATTTAAAGTCTCCAAATGTGCCACAGGATGTTTCCTGACCACTCTGTGCATCTCCACCTAGATGCTGGAATTACTTTATTCCCATGTGATATCAGTGATGTCTGCACCCCCCCCCCCTTCAGAAACTGGCTGTTCGACACATTTGGGTCAAATGTAAAATGCAAGCTTTCAAGTCAAGATTATCTTTCATCATCTCGGCAGAGAGGGGCTATGCATCTCTGATCTTTCTAGTCCATGGCGGGTTTTTTCTTATGTATGTATTTATTTCTCATTCCCATTCCAAGTTCATCAATTAAAAAAACACACATCAAAGTGGAGTTACCCGCGGAGAGTTTGACAGCAAGTTCGCTAAAAGGCACAAACTCGCCCACAGATTAAACAGATACCACCAACAGACGGCGGTCGATACAGACATCTGTGTTGATATAGATCATGTAGAAAAAATCCTGTAGGTTAGAACTTTTTCCTCAACCTCACATTTACTGCAGACAGACTGTGGCCTCGGCAAGAATCTCTCTTTTTATTATATCTCTTAGTCTTTTTATTTATAATCAAAAAAACAACTAATGCGAAACAAATGGTTCTGACTCTAAATGAGCAACTAATAAAAACATTTCCTCCTCTTTCCTCCTTGAATCAACAACAATGAAAACACTATCGACGGAGAATCATATATTTAGCTCTTAATGAAAACAAACAAAAAAAGGATTGTGTTATAAACATGTCACCTGGAGCCTGATGCTTCACATTAAACACTCACGATCGTCATTTTAAAAACACACTCATTGTTTATGCAGTGCAGGGGGGGGGGGGGACTGAGGCCAGTCATTGAGACAGATTCTATTTACAGACTGCACACAGGGAAACTGGGAAACATTTGGTGTAGGGGGGAGGGGGGGGGGGGAGGTTGATGGAAGGTCTTAATGGGTCATTTTGACAAACCCCATTATAACCACTATGGTGCAAAAACCAGGAAAACCACCTTGTTTAAACAAAGAGCATTTTCTCCATTTCATGATTCCAGTTTGTCAAAAATAAAGTATTAGTAATGTATATAACGAGGACAACTTCTAGTGTGGTGCAGTACCACCACATTGCACCAGGGGAGTTTCTGCTCCGACAGCTTCGACTACACGAGATTTGATTGATCGTCACGGCCGACTTCCTGACTTACATCACTGTTGTGCGGTTCTGAGAAGCTGAGAGCCGCGATCAATTCGCTTCTTTGTGCTTTTTGCTGTCGTGTGACAGCTGAAACAGAAACATAATAACACCTGCAGGCTACCGTGTCATTGGTACCTCTTCACAACAACGGGAAAAAAGAAATCCTCGCTTTACCTCCTTTTACCAGAGGACACAAGGAAATAAAAACATTTCCAGCCTGAAGTCCGTCACTTTGAGTTCCTGCTGTTGGAGCCAGGTGACAGTTGCAAAAGTTCTCAGCCGCTGCTTGAACGCTCATTCGTAAAACAGCAGGAATCTCTGCACAAAATCAAATAATAATAGCAATGTCATCAGTGTGTTTTCTGGCAGAAGCAAAGTTAGTGTGTAGAGTTCAGCTTTGAGCACAAATTCCAATGATTTACCAGAACCAGTGGACAGAAAGTTAGAGAATCCCACACAGGAAGCTTTTATGTGATGCCAGGTTCACACTACACAACTTGCTGGTGTCAGGGGGGGTCACACACTACACAACTTGCTGGTGTCAGGGGGGTCACACACTACACAACTTGCTTGTGTCAGGGAGTCACACAAACCTCTGACTAGTGTGTCAGGCTCCAAACTTCATACCCACTTCATCCCATCTGCTCTGATGGCTTTTACAGATCTGTCGAGATCTAAGATTGTAAGAAAATTGGTTGAGACTGTAATCAGGCCAAAAACTGTGAAGCGTGAACTTGACACTAGTTTCACACAACCCAGCTCTGTGTGATATTACCTCGCTGTAGTAAAAAGGTGTATCTGTAAAATGAGACTAATTGGTAGAAACGTATGTATTTTTAGAGTTGGTGAGCCCGGTCTTCTCAGCGAGCTGCTCTTCACTTGACATCAAGAATAGAATCCGAAGTGCTGGTACAATCTTCCTGGGTAGGAGACTGCTTGGAGTGAGGAAGTGTGTTTCTGGCTCCGAGCTGGAAACAGATGCCTTTGTCCTTGGAAGTCCACAAACTGTTCTTCCCCCGCATACTTTAAAGCTCGTTCAGGAAGTGATCCAGAAGGGTGACTGGTTGACAACAGTATTATTAAAGAAGGAAGACTTTTCATGTCTCAGTGATTTCCAGCAGCGCAGCAAGTTATTTAAATGCAGTAAGAGGTGGCCACCCCCCACAGAGTCACGTTCCACTGCCTGATAAAGATAAGTGCCTTCTCTCCGTTTCACTTAAAAAAAAAAAAGTGCAATCCATCTTCAAAATGCTGCTGCTCTTAGGAGTAATGTCAGCGTTTGCAACAACCAGTTTTTATTCATCTGATGAAGATGGATTTCTGGTTTTAATCGTGTCCCACACATTTAATTCAAGACAATTCTTCCCGTCTGTCTTTGGCTTAATATGCTTAACTTTGACTTATTTGCTCATTGTGCTTGGAGAATCTGGACAGAAGGAGAAGTCTTGACCACTCACTGTTCTGAAAGGTCACGAGACAGTGAAGAAAATCATGTGGTAAAATATTAACTAGGATTACTGCACTGCGGGTTCTGTGCCTCCGCCAACCAGAGCAGTTTCTGTGAACATACTTTGAGATATATCACCTTCACTGTGACCTTGACCTTTGACCTCCAGGCATTAAAATCAGCTCATCTTTGAGTCCAAGTGAAACCTTTGTACCAAATTTGAAGAGGTTCCCTCAAGCTGATCTGAAGATATCATGTTCAGGAAAAACATAAACGGAGATTTCAACACTGACTCAACCTTGTAGCCACAACATATAATGGGGACGCCGACCGAGCACTGAGTTCAAACAGAAGATACAGTTTATTATTATTACAAAATGGAAAATAAACTAACTATCATCTGGAGTCTGGAGGTCTGGCGAAAAAATAACAAAAGGATGAGAAAGTCTGGGCCAGTCCACAGAGACCGTAGGACCCAGAACTTCCTCCACTGAACTAATAAAAATGAAGGTAAAACCAAACTAGAAATAAAGCCCGAAAACTAAGACTAGCAGACCTCCAGCCTCAAACAGAGAGAAACAAAAGAAACTGTGCTTTGTGAGGTCACAGCGACCTGGACCTTTGACCTTTGACCACCAACTTCTATTCAGGTCATCCTTTAGTCCAAGTTCATGTTTGTGCAACATGTAAAGATATTCTCTGTGGGCATTTCTGATCTATTGTGTTCAAAACAACACAAGGTCATGTGAGCTTGACCTTTTGACCTTCCACCACCAAAAAATCGAATCACTTCCTCTTTGAGTCCAAGTGAAGAAAAACATAAACATGCTTTGTGAGGCCAGCGTGACCTCTGACCTTTGGCTATCTTGACTCCAAGTGAATGTTTGTGCCAAAAGAGAAAGGATCATTGTTTTTAATGAAACAATGAGTTCCTATAAATTGTGTTCCTTTTTATAAATTAGCTGCTTTAACTTTAGCAGTTCTTGAAATATGAGTCAGCCACAGTTTCCTGAGCACAGCCATCTTTTTTGAGGGCACTTTGTTAGATTTAATACAGACTTCAGATTTCAACGCTGCCGACCAACCAGAGAGAAAGAGAAAGAGAAACTTGTGTATTTCTATGAAAACACTTCCTTCCTCAAAGGTTATATTTTCATATGATTATTAAGGTGGGAGTATCTAAAGGTTGTACTTCTTCCCTCTAAATTATTTTTGAAATCTGCGAGGAGATTCTCACAAATGACAAGTCCCCGGCACAACAATTTCAAACCGCACCACCACTGCCCTTGCAGACGCAACACTGTGCCGTTTTTCACACACTATTTGTGGTGCGAGCGCGTGGGAGCGTGAAAACAGGGGCGTCTGAGGTCAGACTGAGACGTGTGAAGTTGAGAGCAGATAGTTTCTCTGATGGTGCAGATGCAGTTTTCCGTCTCCAGAGTGACATTATTGAATCCCCGAAAGGGAAAAAAGGGTAAAAAAAAAGAAGAAGAGGGAAAAACTAATTGCCTGACCTTTATCGACTCCTTTGGAGGAGACACAGACCAATGTGCTCCCTCCCTCGTTACATCCGCATAATTAACGTCAATCGATCTGCCTCCGCCTTTTTTCTCTCCCCTGATGCGCAGCAATGTGCCAGGATGGAGAGTGACAGCTGTCGTGCAAAGTGACACGAGGCAAATTCATTAGCCAATGAGTCAATGGCGCCGCTAAGGAGAAAGAAAAACAGCGAGACAAGGGGAAATCTATTGCAATTCACAAACAGACGGGGGAATGTCAATCGAAAGCAGTATTGACGGGCTTTATTTGGACGTCAATGGCTTTGTCCGGTTTACTGATTTGGTTTTTTTGTCCGTCTTTGGAAGAGATGAACATGCTGGGGAACGCGGTGCTCGAGACAAGATGCCGGTTTAATGGAAAAGCCAAGGATGACTTTATTCTGCTCAGTGTGGGAGGTGATATTATAGAAACAGATATCTCAGAAGTGACCATTAACGCTGACACGGCCCTCAGACGCCGCGCCTCACAGTGTGTCCCTATGGCAACAACAGCACAAAACCTTTGTCATCGCAGTAACAACATTCACTTAAAGTTAACACATACTTGAACAACACCTAATTAAAGTGCTTTTCATTGGATTCCAACATTCTCAACATGACTCATCCCAGCAGATATCCAACCTCTTTGTTTTCTGTGAGAAACACGCAGAGCTTAGTCATTAGCAGCCACATGAAGTCAAACATTATACATTTAATCATAATATGGATAAAATAAAGTGCAGCACATGCCTCCAGCCTTGTCTCTGCTCCAGTGTCGAAAACGCTTATCGTGTTGAAAAAAAAAAAGAAGCTCATCCTGAGCTTAATCCTGCGTTTCACCGCCCGAGGGGAATAACAGCTTTATTTCTTCCCAGGAGCCCGACTCCCTCTTCACTGTCAACTCTCAGTTGATTTGCATAAACGGTCAAGAGGTCACAGACTCAGCGGCACAGTCTGACATTTTAATTCTGTGCAGACAGCCAGGGTGTGCGCCCGACTCCCTCCCCAACCCATCTGCACTGTCTTGTCAGAAAGGTAAAGTAAAGCCAAACTTGGCTGCCACTGCTTTCTTTAAAGTCTTGCCGCATAAGTCACTATTCATACTTTAAAAAAAACTAGATTTTTACCTTGTAACTGCTGTAATGATTTCAATGTTGTTGGAGGACAAAAGGTCGATACTGTATGTGATACCTCTTACCTCAAAACACACACACACACAGAAAAGGAATGTATAAGCCATCATTTTGGTCCCTGTAAGGTTTATGCAGCTTTGCACAATTTAAAGAAAATAAATCCCTATCGCACATTGTTCCCTAGAGGTAAAAAAACCAATAAGCACATCAGCGTGTAGACGTATAGACGTGCACGTGGGTTTCATGTTTCCATCACTGGCGATCGTCTGCAGGAGCCCGTCACTACCGCAGAGTCATTTGACCCCGGTGTGAACGCAGACAAAAGCCAGATGTTAGCGGGAGTTAGTGGGATTTTCGACCAGTGGAAAAGTGGCTTCATTTCTTTTTTTTTTTAGTTTGCAGGAATAAAGCATTGTGGGTGGATCCGGGCCCGGCAGCCAGCACATCCAAAATCCTGTAAGAGGAAACAACACCTCTCGAGTATTATGAGTTGTTATTTACAACTGACAACGTAGTTCTCTGTCACCGAGCCTGTGATCTGCTCACATTAAGTCTGCACACCTCCCGTTTACCACTTTGTTGAAAGTTTGCATTTCCCAGATGACGAGGGGGGATGTGTTCGTGACCTGCTCACAGTAATTGCTGTCGTGCCATGTTCCTGTGACGCTCCCAGATCTTCCCTGTTGCATAACTGGCATTTCATTGTGGATCGAGGCGTTTCTTCTGCAGTGTACATGAGGAAACATAACCAGCACACAATCAGTGATTAAGAGGCAATAACCTTTTCCTCAGCTGGGTGAAATCTTACCTTTTTAACTTAACATACTATTTATCTATTTGAAATGATTTTATTGATTTAAAAGTATTATTTTATTGCAATCTTCTGTCTTAGCTCCCTCTTTATCATTTACTCATATATCTTTTTTATATTATTGTGTTGTACAGTTCAATATGCATTTTTATCAAATGTGCTTTTGATCTGCTTGCTGTGGATATAGTCTCTGCATTATACACGTGAAGAAACAGAATCAAAGACATTACAGTGTCATGTAACGACTGTCAGCCTAAAGTTTGATGCACCTTCAACAATCAGCTGAGGGTTCCCTGTTGAACATAAGGCTCTAGGAAACACAACTCTATGAGTATCACAATAACAAACAAATACTTTTGGTATTAATACTAAAAGTATAGTAAAGTTTAAGTGCAAACCCCCATTTTGCTTGCATATAATGTTATTTTAAATATAAGTTATGTGCTTGAAAAATGTAGTTTTCTGTGCTCCAAATCTGGGATGAGCCACAAATGTTACACTCTATTAAATATGGTGGAAAGCTCTGAAAATAAAGCCAGTACGTGAACCTTGAGACGTGCACTATATGTCATTTTACCCACCGTCTTTCATTTTAGAAAGATTAGTACATTTTGATCTTCACTCCCCGCAGGCGACAACCAGAATTAACTCTGCAAAACTTGGACACTGAAGAAAACATGACTTATCAACTCCAGATCAAAAGATTCTCTGCGCCGCGCGTCCTTAACTCAACAGCTAATGACTCCGTGTCCAGAGTTCATTCATCTGAGCATTTTGAACCGTGCACTTTGCTGTAATTTGCCTCCACATGAATAATGTCAGCTCGAATAAATAAACAGTCTGACCAACCGCTGACCGCAGTTTCAAACACGGTCGTCCTGAAAGACGATCAGAATCAGAATATTTCAGACAGGCTGCTGTGCACAAAACCTGCATTGACATTGTTGTGACCTGCAAAATGAAGCAAACTAACAATCAATGAGAGTGAAGGACCTTTTCTCTGAGTGTGTCCATCTGATATGAACTCATCTCCACCATGCGGTACAGTGATACACTATCTGATACTCTTTATATGATGTTCTTCCACCAAATGACTTATCTAATGATCACACACACTGTGTTGGATGTATCATGTCATGATGGGAAGAAAAGCAGCAGTCTGAGGAAAAACATGTCAAATGTGTCTTCTGTCAAGCAGCAAATCTGCTAAATAGGCCGTCAAATTTTCACTTGCCAACCCAATGAGGATTTATCACGTCCAAAAACATACGTGGAATATTTGATCTCCGTTTCTGTTTTTCCACAAAATGCTCAGAGCCATATGAAATGTGCTGCATGCCTGTAATTACCGTGTGAACTCCTGCTAGTCTGCAGAACAACACAGGGACATCTCCCAGATGTTGTCTCCTGGGACCCTGGCTCACTTGATCATGCCTTTATTCTGCTTCCACATGTATTCCATTATTTTCGATTTTTTTTCTTGATGTATTTTCCGAGCTACTGCTTTCACAGTTCACCGCGTGCGTAGAGAGGCTCATTAGTCTCCGCCCATAGTGAAGGAGCACATCACACTTTTGGAGCCTAAAATACCTGATGTCAAGGAGCTCTTCTAAAAAAAAGGTTGTTGGAGCAAGTGAAAATTACAAATAGAGATATAATTATCCATCTATTGTCTTCTGCTTATTATCCAGGCACGGGTTGGGGTGGAAGCCGGCCTAGAAGGGTATCCCAGACGTGCCTCTTCCTAGCTCTTCCTGGGGGATCCTGAGGCGTTCCCGGGCCAGATGGGATATGTAATCCCTCCGGCAAGTTCTGGCCCACCTGGGGTCTCCTCCTAGCTGGGCGTTCCCGGCAAACCCACAGGCGCAAACCACCTCAACTGTAGAAGAAGCAGCGGTTCTACCCCTGGATGTCCAAACCCCCCCCACTCTATATGGCTGAGCCGAGCTCCGGGATTGACGTGACCACTAACCATGCATTTTTAATCGTTCTTGATTCTTTCAGCACTTGCAATAGATCTGGATGCAGCAGCCTCTTTCATGGTGATTTGTCTCGTCTGTTGTCGACATCTTTCAGCAAAACTCTGCGGGTGTGTTTAACGGTCGAATAGTGTTGGTCAATAGACGACTTGTGTGTGTGTGTGTGTGTGTGTGTGTGTGTGTGTGTGTGTGTGTGTGTGTGTGTGTGTGTGTGTGTGTGAGATCCACCCCCAGCGTTGTATTCTGTGGAATCAGGGAATTGCTGCATGATGTTTAGCAGCAACTTTTGTTGATAAATGTGAGACTTAGGTTTCACACGTGTGACTTCACAAGCATAAACAAGGAAGAGACTTTGGTGATGTAGGTGTGTGTGTGTGTGTGTGTGTGTGTGTGTGTGTGTGTGTGTGTGTGTGTGTGTGTGTGTGTGTGTGTGTGTGTGTGGCTGAGTGTCTTGTAAGGGGGACTGCTGTGATAAGTGATGATGACAATTCATGGGGATTATTGAATTTCTGTTTGTTGTGACTGAAATATCAGGTCAGGGTTTCGACCAGGGTTCCCCCACACAGGGCAAGAAGGGCTCGCTACGCATCCAGAGTCAGTACAGCTGACCATGTTTTGAACATTTGAATATTTAAAACATCTACACATTACACTTTACATTGACTCTTATTGATGTTGCCTCGATCAGAGTTCATTGATCGTGGTCCCATCATGACCCGGACCTTTCTATTTGAACTGTTGTAGCTTTTCCAGCCTTTACAGCACTGGTTTTGCAGACCAAGAAACTTACAGACCAGTTGCATGCTGTGTATGCATTCGGCAAATCAAATCTGTGAATTACGATGAGCATTCCGACAGCTGGTGAGTAACACACACACACACACCAGGTAGAGAAGTGAGTCATGTGTTGGAATTCTTAGAAAATTGGTTAGAAGTGAAAATTACTAAACTCTTTTTCTTTCTAAAGTGAAGCTTTTTATGCTTTAAAAGATTTTTAAAACTATTTATTTTTCCTTGACATGAAAAAAGTAATAAAAAAGCTTAAAAAGAGAATAATTATCCAAAACCCCCACAGTTCAATGAGAAAACAGAAATTTGAATTGCATTTGCTGTGGTAAAAAAGTCTTTATTTTGTGGATTGAATAATGATGAAATTGTTTAAAGCAAATTAAACCTTTTTGTTTTTGATGCTGGTTGAGTTGAGCTCTTTCTGGCAGCTTCAGTTAACATGAATTGCTCAGTTGATTATAACCACATGCAGTAGTTTCAACTTTAAGAGTCAGGAATGCTCAGCACAAGAGTATCTCGGGGCTTTTGACTATACCCCGTTTAAAAACGTTTAACTCTCCAAGAATCTCTGCTTTCTTGGGTCACGTAATCTGCATTATTCAACAATTTCTCACTGAAAGCATCGGTGGAACAAAACGCCTAATGAGAGATTTTGAATTTATTTTTAGGAGCATCCACAGCTAACACCAGCGCTCTCTATCTCATCTGAAACAACCCAGCCATAAAATGATGCCATTCAATGGGTCATTATGCTCTAATCAACACGAAAGAGCTGAGTCTTTTACTCCCTGTGTTGAACTCACCTTGAATAGGAGAAACCGCACAATGAAAAGTAAATTACTCGCAGCTTTCAACGCCTGCATTTCTGTCCTCGCTGGGAAATAAAGGCAACATCATCTGTTGGCATCTTGTGCGGTGTTACAGTGTGTGATATGATATGAGCAGCTTTTAATGCCAGCTTGCTGCTGAGATCGCAGCCTTTGAACAGCCTGGAGGGGAAGATGCAGTTGTTACCAGGGGTCGTGTGGGTCATGAAACAAAAGAAAAAACCTGCTGTTCTCCACCTTCATCAGTTCCCTCCATGCATCTCTTTAACGTTTTTCTGCAGCAAACTTCCCAAGCTGCTGCAATCACGCTGGAGACATTAAAATGCCGACCTTTCACCAACTGCTGCAGGACCAAATTGTTAAAATTGTAGTTCTGTAGGTTTAGAAGGTGTGTTGTTCTCCATAGCGCAAACGCACAGAAAGAGCTAAACTATTTGGACTTCTGGGCCGGTTGAAATGAATTTCTTATAAGAAAAACAAAGCCAGACCTGTCAATGTGGCTTCCTCTGGTTCGAATCACCCAGACAATGAACAGAGAACGTAACATTTATGACCACGGTGTTCTTACACTTAATCAGGCAGAAAGTGAATATATGTGACCTCATCACCGTAACGTCCCCCCGTGGGAACACAGGCCTGGTCAGAGCTCATGGATGTGATCAGCGGATCTGCACGTTTTTCCCTGAGAAGAAGATGGAGTTGAACGTGCAGGTCATAAGTGACTGGGTTCCATCACAAGGCAGCGAGATGAGGCTGGGGTCTGAGGCGCCCACATCATTTAAATTTAGGATGTGTGTGATGAGCCCTGACAGACTGTGGTCATTCCTGCGGGGTGAGCTGCTGTTGTTGCCAGCACAGATGTGGACGGAGTTAAACATGAACATATGGTGCAGAAAACCACACACGGGCTCGCACGCGCATCCAGTGACATGCGTACCGACACATTCGTTCCACCTTGAGCACATGCGAGCCGTGGTTTCAGAGGGACGGGGAAAAGGCCGTCCTGCTGCGCCTCCCTCCCTCCCACCTGCTCCGCTGGGAGCAGCAAACATGGATCCTTGGAATGGCCTGTTGTTCCCCTCTGTCAGCGCGCTCCCCCTCACATATACATCACACGCCTCCTGTGTTCCCGCGGAGCAGAACTAAAAGCACTGACATGGGTGTGGAAAATCAGAAAGAGAAGAAAGTGGGCGACTAAGGCAGAGGAGGAGGGAATTCGACTTAGTTGATGAGGGAAGGTTGGGAAATTGGCACAATGGCAGGGGACAGAGTACAAGGAATATGTAAAATGTAGTGTGGAGTGGGAGGAGGGGTGTCACCGGGGATGAAAGTAGACTCGGTGATGAGAAGGATTCAGATGAGGGTGTGCGAGCTTATAAATCAACTATAGCTGTGCAAGGCCTTTGTGTTATTCAGATGCTGCAGCTTGGCCTCAAACAGCATTTAATATATGAGCAACAACAACACACACACACACACACACACACACACACACACACACACACACACACACACACACAAACTTAAAGCCTGAGGTATATGTCACCATCACAGGATACAAGGGGGGGGGAAGAAACGCTCCACATGGATCATCTGATCTGTACTTTTAGTTGAAAGTGAGTTTTGTAGATTTAAGTCGTGTGTGATAATGGCAGCATAGACAAAACTGTATCTGTTTATAAACCTGCTATTATCATCCTATATTTATCAGAATCTGTTGTCTCCATAACTACGTCTAACCAGTCTTTGCATTTATAGCAAATATTATTATTACAGTTAAATGTCTTTATCTCAGTTCTGGCCACATTGTGACAAGCAGAGCTGCAGAACATGGGCGTGATAACAAACATGGTACATTCTGATGATATGATGCATAATGAATCTGCAGATTGTAATAAAATCCTTCTTTAACAATTTAACATGTCCTCTAGTGACCTAGACTATAATTTGCCATGATGTAATAAATTGAAGTTTGGAAAACCGAGGCTCACAGCGAGAAGTTAGCAAGTGAGTCACAGACAAAAGTCGGCTTCTAGCAGTTGTTAGTCAGTGCATGTTTGTGTATTTTGGGAATGTATCTTTGACCAAAGGGCTGATGGGAAGAGGTTGAATGTGTCGGTTGCATATTTTCAAAGTGTAGCCTGGGGGTGTGTTGCTTTTTCAGGATTACAATTTGCCCTCAAAGGGCTTTTATCAATCTGTACAGCACCCTCCACCATTACATTATATATCATTTAGCTGACGCTTTTATCCAAAGCTTTTATACAATAAGTGCATTCAACCATGGAGGGTTCCTACCTCCTGCAATCAGTTCAGATAGGATTCTTCTTCCAGAGCAGTCTGATTTAACATGTGCAGAATAGGCCAAGAGAACAGGTAGTAGAGTCACACTGTGAAAAATCAGCCTGGAAAACATAATACATACATTTGCACCATGAAGACCTGGAAAGAGGACAGATTATACACACACACACAAACACACACACACACACACACACACACACACACACACACACACACACACACACACACACACACACACACACACACACACACACACACACACACACGAGGCCAAACTCCAGGACATTATTCAAACAGAGCAAGAAGAGGCAAGAGGTGAGGCTGAGTCTCCTGGAGGACAAAGATCCAGAGCCATGACGTCTGAAATGAGGTGAATGAACAATGGTCTGGCACAGAAAAGCCCCCCCCCCCACACCAAAGAGCTTTAAGGACTCTATATCTATTTCAACCTGACATACATCAGGATCAGAAGATAAGAAGCTGTTCATATCTTTGGCAAAATCACGAGCAGCTGTTTGATTTCGTATGCACCCAGAGGCACGCAGCGCTCCATCAACGTTCCCTTAGAGTAACTGAAAAGCCACGAACTGCATCACGTGTAATTGATTCCGTGTCCTGACGTGTCAGTGTTTTGCCGTCTGTCGTTCAGCCGTCGTTGCTTCAAACCTGCTTCCTCTTATTCGGGGGGACAGAAATCCGTTTTTCTGCAAACCCACAGGAGGAAGGCAGGTAAACACCCGCGACGGTTCCTCCTTCCATCTCGAAGTGTTCCTCTTATTGTTCGGCTGTGTGCGCAGACATTACAAACCTCACCGCCCACTTAGAACCAATCCTAAGATATTTTCTCGACAGGTTTCTTTGAATCTCGAACTTAAACGGGAAAGTAAATTAATGCCTTAGAAAACGGAGACATCCTTTTTTTTATGTAGACGGAACAGCTCGGTGACGAAGACAAAAGGAAGACTTCATGTAGATGTGTCGCTTGTGTTTGTTTTTCTGTTAAATGTAAAATATAATTTCTCAGTGGACCTTGTTAAGACTGTCTCCTTTCCATGACGCCTAAAAAGCACGAGTTCGAGATGCAGGTCACATTCTGACTGCACGAGTCGCAGAAATGTTTTAAATGTTTGGCATTGAGGGATTTTACTTTGTAACTCAACAACTTTGAAAAAACACACTTGGATCGCTCCATTCCTGCGATGGTTCAGGGTTCAGCGGGAACACACCTGGTGTTAACATGTGGGTTTTGTGATCCGAATCACACCAGACCACATTCAGAGGTGGTCTGGGCCACATGTGTCCACATTCTTTTAGCAGTAATAAAGGTTGATCAACCACATCATACTTTTAGTTTAGTTTTTCCAGTTGAATAACCAGAAATATTTATGTTGAAACGTGCAAAAGGTGTTTTTGTTGGAGTAACACATCACTTCCTGCCTTTCAGAGGACTTTTGTGTTTTTTGCTGCGTTTGACTTCTACATTATTATTCATTAGCTCTCTCTCTCTCTCTCTCTCTCTCTCTCTCTCTCTCTCTCTCTCTCTCTCAACTCCAGAGGGGAGTATCTGTCTCTTTAGCTGCCAAAATGCTTCATTGTATCCACCAGCTACCCACTGACTTCTGCCTGGGATTTGGTGCCGGCCAGGAATCATAAAGTCAGTTTATGAAGCCGATGATGCTGAAAACAGCCGACTGCTCCGGCTGGAAACGGCCTTGATGAGAGCGGAGTGGCAGGAAACCAAAACAATGAGCTGAAAGATGCTTAGAGGGGTCAATGGAGCAGAGGGGACGTGCAGTTAGGTTAAAAGTCTCTGTGGGCCTTTCTGGGCCCGCTGATACATGAGCTGGACCAGTCTGTCTCAGCTGTCAATCATGATGTATGAGCCTGTGTTTATATCAAATAACTAATTAAAACCAACCTTGGAAAATGAAAACTTGACATGTACTTTGACTTTTTAGTTTGGTCCGTGGTCTGAAACCATGGCAGCCATTGGTTTTTAATTTGATCTACTTATTCTTCTTTCTTTAGGACAGACGTTAACCCAGATTTGACCTCTTCACTTCCCTGCAGTGGCATTGATAGATACATCAATGCTTTGAGAGCAACTATGAATTTTCATTGCAGTAATAACTTCTTCAATCTGTCTCATAACATGTGGTTAAATTATCAGTTTTTTACTTACTTATCCTACTTTATCTATCGTATCTTTTTTGTGTCTATGACATCATTAAATATTATCTCTTAGGACAATCTTATTGTAATAAAGGGTTTGTATCTGTGTCTATCTGGACGTGTGTGTGTGTGTGTGTGTGTGTGTGTGTGTGTGTGTGTGTGTGTGTGTGTGTGTGTGTGTGTGTGGGTTTGCAGGTTTCCACGTTGAGAAACTGTAGACCTTCTAAAACTGAACAGACCCCACTATAAGTCAGGAGGCTGTCTCCTGTCTCCTAGAATGTGTGTCTATACACAAGTAAACTGCAACAGCAAAACTGTTTTGTAAGAAAAGTGATTGTGGCCGTCGAGTGATTTTCTTCTCTCTCACAGTGAGGAGGACCTGCTGTTGATTCATGCATTGGTCTATTCATGAATATGTTCAGTACGATCCTATCTTCCTCTGACTGTAAAGTGCTGTGGTTACATTAACCTAACCACAGACAGGACTGTGGATGTGAACCAGGTCTCTGGTGTGTCACACAGGCACTTTGCACACCCACCACCCACCATCCACCACAAGCGCCTGCTGGCAACTCTGCTCCTGATAATGAATGTAGCTCAGAATTCATGTAAAAACTAAAACTGTGAAAACTCTGAACGTACTCCAGAACATGGATTTAGTTTTCTCCATTGCTCTTGCAGTTTGGTCGTTTAGTAGTTTTATAAACCCTAGGCAGGTGTAGAGGTTTCCCGTCATTACTCTGTCATGATAAAACAAGACTTTGAATGTTTAGTCAACTTTGTCGTTTTTGTTTTGCTACTCAACTGCACATTAACAACCTGATAGAAACAATGGACTTAAATGCACGACTCTTGACGCAGGAATCAGATCATCAAACTGAGTTTTAATCAGTCCAAGGTTCAGTACACGTTAGCCGGAGGGGCAGGTGACACACAAACACACAGACAAAGGAAGACGCACGCTCGTCACGAGGGAGCAAGACAAACTGGCAACAGACAGAAGAAACACAGAGGCTGTGTCCGAAATCCCTCACTCATCACCATATAGTTCAATACATATATATAATGTCAAAAGGAGCAGAGCATCACAGCACAAACTGCAGCAAACTTATTTATTTCTACATTCAAACATGGTCATTCAACATGTATTTTTATCTAAAAGTATTAATACTACGTGTAAAATAAACATTTAAAATTAAATGTGGGATTTTCTTTTTCTGATGAGCTCACTACATAGTGCTTTAAATAGAAGACCCTAAATATTTAAATAGGGGGTTAGAGTATTCGGACACAGCCGAGACTGAATACTCAGGGTGACATGAGACAGAATGTGATTATACTAAATAAAACAGGAAGACAAATACTGAATAATAGAAATAATAAAAACATGACCGAAACACCAGGGCTGGATGTGAAACAGATCAACTTTGTTTTTCACTGCATTTCTGTGGAAGCCAAACCTGAATATTTACTCTTTAAATTGAATGGATTTTTCTTGTGGTCAATCACAATCAGCTCCTGACATATTTTCAAATCATATTTTAAAGGGATTTTTACTGTGTTATTCTATCAGTACATCTATAGAAATGTGCATGTGTTCAGATTCTTAAATAGCTCTGACAAGTGAAAACAGTCCTGTGTGCGTGGTAACCATCAGGGTGAGCTGCTGGTGATTAACATTACGCCAGGTATGTGTTTTCCATCGACACCAGAAAGACTCATTATGGACATTAATACACACCACTGCTTTTAAATGGCTTAATTAAGACTATATCATTGGCAGCAGATGACAGCAAGAAATCATCAGTCTTATTAAAATGCTTAAAGCTTTGCGTTTGCCAGCTGAATCACAATGCAATTATTGTTGTTGTTGTTGTATTTTGCAGCATTTCTTCTGTGCACTCCAGCGTTTGTGCTGCTGATGTTTAAATCCTCGTCATTTTTATTAGTGTTCAGGGAACGGATAATTCCAGCCCTGGCATACATTTCTGTCAATTTTATAACCCAATTCAGCACGAGAAGCTGGAAATAACTGTGGACTATACGATGCTCATAAAGCGCATCCGAGCTGTTTGATTGTGCTAATTTCAGAGCTCAGAATATCCTTTTCCTCGCAGAAATCCACAGCTTGCTTCACTGCGTCTCAGCCGAACAGTAACTCAGTCAGTTACGCATGAGTGAAGCAAATGGTTCTTGCTCGGAGACAAAACGTTTCCTGTTTCTGTGGTTGACCTTTTTGAGCCACGAGGGTTTATGAGTTCTGCAGAAAAAGACGGTGCCATGAATTAACCGTGTTGCACCACAACACACATGATCATTTCAAGTGTGACTCTTATTCCTCACTCTGTATGAGCAGCAGATGGCAGGTTAGCCACAAGACATATACGGTATTTTCAGTCATACTTTAATATGAACAAATGAAAATCTGGACAAAATATCGATGACTTAAAAAGATCTTCATTTAAAAATGGTATAATTCCCCCAAAAATACAACCTTACAAATAATGTGTTGTGGTTTAATAACATAATGATGCCATTTGACATTTTATTTTTTGTTATCTCTCTTGATTATTGTTGTACTATAATAATGACTTCAATTCATGGATCAGATCAACACAACAGAGAAGTGTCTCGTATCTGAACACTGGACTAAATTATAAACCAGAAGAAATTAAATACCAACATAAATGAAAAATATTAAAAAATATATATATATATCAAAATATTATATTTTAATTTAAATTAAAAGAAACAAAAAAAAACATTAGCTAATATTTGTTAAATTATGTCTCTCATTTTTCTAAAAGGAAAAACCTGCTGGAGAAAAAGTGTAATCAATAATATTAAAGCAACATCTCTAAGAGAAGAGAATATATTAAGTAATAAGTTATAAAGCTAGAATGCTAAAGTTTGTTTGATAGTTATTCTCAGTAATTTGGCTTCTTTAAGTCTCTTTCACACTGAACCCAGTTTGTGCTGTGCTTGTTGCTGGGTTCAGAGCAAAGTCGGCATTTAGTGCTTTTAGCAGTTATCTAACTTTTTAGCAGGAACTATGTTACCGCATGTACTATCACCACGGGTCCTGGTCAATTTTCCCGGTTAGATTTTTTGCCTTTTTCTCTTTTTGACAAAAGAAAATATCACAGGGAACTCACACACACACACACACACACACACACACACACACACACACACACACACACACACACACACACACGCACAGAGCTTTTCCTTTATTGTTCATTTTGTGTCCGGCCGGCAGCTTCGTTTCTATTGCATGTGTGATTAGTCAGCGCGCAGCGGTCAAACTGCACTTGTGCTTTGCTCGGCACAGCAAACAAAAAAAATAAAAACATCCTTGCACGTCGCATGACATTGAAAAGAACGGGTTTCGGAGCACCGAGGTGCGGCTGTTGCATCCTGTCTGAAAGAAACTGTTACTTTTACCATTAAAAAGGTCACCAGACATTATCACAGACTTTAAACACAGTCACTACTATACACAACCATTACTGAGATGCAAATCATTATAAGTAAAGATAACAACAGAATAGAATAGTTTTGTGTCCAAGATAATGTACAAACTCATCAATAATAATTCTGGTCACACACTCAAATGTTTCAGGGTGCCACATTTGGCTGGTGTTAGAAACTGCTGTGGTGGTTTTGTGTTTTTCTAATATGTTGGCTAAGTTTCCAATTGTACTGTGCGAAACCAGTACAACCATTCATCCTGCACAGTGTCTTTCACATGAACAGAGACTGGTTTTACTTTTCATCAAAGGGATGCAGATACGCCTGAGGAGAGCTCAACGTGTCTTTCTGTCCCTCAGCAGAACGCACGTGGCTTCTGGTAAACACTGTGTCCGGGGAGAAGATGAGATGAAACTCACACAGGTGCAAGTCAAAGAGAAGTGGAAGGCAATTAATTAGTTGTAGAATTGACATTAACATTACTTTCATTTGCAGAATCTGAGGAGTGTTTATACAGAGCGTGAGCAGAATCGCAAGTAACGTCCTCAACATTCAGTTTTTGAAGTCGGATGAGACTTGATGGGCAGAAAAACAACTTTCACCCGGCAAATGTCGGAGGTTGACACCATCTGCAGAGTCTGACAGAAGCACAGACGTCCCAAATACTCACAAACATATTTGTGATCTCTCTTCCAGCTCCCCTGGTGGGTAAAAGAAGCTTCTGGCATTCCACATTCTCTGTGAGATATTTTGAATAATAGCAACAACCTCCACCATCCTGTGGCCATCTGTTCACTGAGCCAAAGAAACAGGTTTCTCTCTGGTGAGGGGGTAGATGCCATTCAATATCCGATATGATCAAAGAGTGGCAGGATGGTTCTGGGCCTCCTGGGTGACCGTGTGCTGGTAATTACATGGAAACTCTGGCCTGGAGGCTTTGAGCTGAGACAGGAGCCTTAAGATGGAGGAACTATGACGATCACAGAGCAGGAATACACACATTAGATCGTCTGGAAGTATGTGTTTTTCCAACCTTTAATGTTATGATTAAACACTCAAGTTCATGTTATGGTGCACATGATAGTGAATGCATTACTGTCTTTACATCTATCTACTGAAATCCAGAGATCTCTCTGTCTGTCTGTCTGTCTGTCTGTCTGTCTGTGGAATCCATATCGTGAGAACCATTCATGTAATGTATATGTGCATGTGTAATTATGAGGGCACAAGGGAGTGCAGTGTGAATTCGGGTGTAGACAGACTTCAACATCTATGTTCTTGGATGTAATATTTGGCCCCGGCAAGATCATTTTGATGATTTGATTATTTTCATTTCACCATATCTGATCGACACAGACATTCACTGATGTCGAGGGGGGGGGGGGTATCTCTGTCATGAAAGAACATTCACAGAATCACTTTCTCTTTTAAAGAGTAAAGGCCCAATGTTTGTTTTGTTGCTGCAATGCTTTATATGGGGCTGAATTGCACTGCTTTTATTTTGAAATGTTGTGAACTTGGGGTTTGAAGATTGTGTCAGAAGCTTAAAAGACGTCTGAAATAACCGACTTGACATTTATGACAAAATCACAGCGGTTCAGTAAATCATTCTGTCATTCAAACAACAAACCACGCACAGCAGTAATAAAGAAAATTCAGTTGACTATAAAACTGGTGCAAAAAAACAGAATCCGGTTGCTATTGGCTGCACAAGGGCTTCACTGCAGATAAACCAGGTAGGATGAACACAAAGTTCCCTCTGCACCATGGACTGTTTATAAAAAAAAGCTCTGCACACAGCATCCAGCTCACAAACAATAAAAAGTGACAGCATATTGCAGAACTGTTTGAGCAGGACTCACTAATGACAAGGAATAATTCTGAAGTAGCTCCAGAGCACAGCACAAGCAAACAGCATGAGTGTGGAAAAAAGTCTGAAATATGCACTTGTGACGTGTTTTATTTGTGTGTGTTTTGTTTTCATTAATTACTTTTGCTCGTAATTAGAAGTTTGGTTGCAACGCCGTCCACGCCGTCACTGCTAATTCCCTCTGTTGGCCTGCTGAGAATGTAAACAGCCACATGTCTCCCTCTGACACACACACACGGAGTCACCAGCTGTGTATTTGAGATGCCAGTGAGGAGCTTCAGCCCATGCTGAGGTTTCCGGTCCCCCAGGTCCCAGCTCCTTCTGCACAAGCATCACAACCAACCAGCATCAGTCACAAATGAATCCCTCACTGGGTTCCCACAGGTAAACATTGTCATTTTTGAACGAGCACCAGAAGCCAGGGAGTAACCACCCTTGTTAGTTCCATAGTAGTGTCTGCTCTTCAGAAAGGTAACTGTCATTTAGTTTGGCTGTTTTTATACTAAACCAAACTTAAAAATCTCACGACTGTAGACTCACATTTAACGGATAGATGTGTGGTATCGATTTTCTCATCAGGACATGATTATGATTCCCAAAGTGAAAAATTGCTTGGCAAACAGGCTCAGAGGTCTATAACAGGGACTATGCCACATTCATGTTGTGTTGTTTATAACATAATAAGTCCAGTGAAACGATTCATGTCAACCTCCGACTTGTAAATCTGAGTCAAAGTTATTATTATTATAATTTTTAACACCAACAATAACTTCCTCCTTGTTGAGACGAACCACAGATGATGAACTGCCATGCAAACCACAAGTGGATCGCTGTCTGTACACAGACACCTGCACTGCAAGCCAGGCAAGTACACACTGTGAACCTCGTCCTCGCCAGCAGGAAGCAGGGGAAACACTTGTGTGGATGCAACGGGGACCGTATCGTATACAAGCCTATGAGAGAGAGGGGCACTAACATCTGAAGAGATGCACGAGTCGAAGAGGATTCTCTCTGGAGGAGCCTCATCCTGTTAGAGTGGATCATCAAAGCATTTCTTTGTTCTGGACCTGCATCATAAAACCAGGAGAGACACACCGTGAGAATTCCTCCCTTTAAAATCCACCTCAGAAAGTCATTTTGATAATAAACTCATTCTTTCATTTGTTGCACAATGTGTCAGTGTAATTTCTGCCTGACCAACGTGTTGGACGTGACGTGTTTGAAGTCAGTACGACATGAATAATGGTAAACTACTGTGAAATCAACGCCACGAGGTCCTCTTATCAATAATAGAGTTAGTGCGACCCTTGGTCTTCACTCTTCTCTCAGTTCTCACTAAATCAAGTGCATCATTTCTGTATCAGAATCGTTTTTTCCCCTTCAGATTTCAGGTTGGCTCATTGAACTCTCTCCCCCTTGTTTGTAATAATCATCAGCATGAGTGTAAAGACTCAATAAACCGTAAGTGTGTGTCATTATATCATATAGACCTGAAAAGAAGGCAAGGTTGTCCTTCACTCCACATTTGACAGTTTATACATACTGGATCATACTATAAATAAATCATTATTCAGCTCACTAAGCACTTTACAGGGAACACCTGCTTATTCATGCAATTATGCTGTTAGACCATGTTGCAGCTGCACTGTGAGTTCTGCAGATACAGGTCAGGAGCTCCATTTAATACATCAAACATCAGAATAGAGAGTAATGTGATATCTGTGACAGTGACTTCATTTGATATGAGCAATATGGTTCACATCTTGCTCCGGGGCGGCAAAATGAAAGAACTGGGATTCACGCAATGGCTTTTCTATCGCTCACCCTGGTCGCTTCACAAGAACAGAAGCAGTCTCTGGTTCTCCTCTCAGCGGTTTGCAAAAATAATCATTTTCCGAAACACTTTCCACACAAATTATAGCGTGGAATCTAGAACGGCCGCGTGCCGAAGTTCCAGCAAAGTGTCAGAGAACACCAAGCCCTGCAAACCTGCAGCCTATTAGCATCGTCTTTGGTAGCATTAGCATTTAACTCAAAGCACCCCCGTGGCTGTGCGTGCACCTTCCCACCGCTGTTAGAACTGATGCAGCACCGTTCTGACAAATTGTACAGTGACAGCCAACCATAGCTCACATTAATTGTCACATCAGCCACCTTTGTTTTATTGTTGTGGTAACGGTGCGCGACTTCTGTGATAAATACTCAAAGTAATTAACCCCTCATTACCATGCAGCAGCACCCGTGAATCTCACAGATTAATCATAGTGGCCTAATCAGATTCTCTTGTGCTGTGAGCCAGGCTTTTGTTTTTACTCTTTGTGCCCTTAACCTAAGTAATTAATTTTGTCATAGTTTTCCTTTCTGAAATTTCCCCCCCGACATACCCTGTTTCACTTGTAAGTAATTGTCAGTGTCAGACTGTGCTTTTTGGTTTTATATGGAGGAAGTCCTTTCTAAAAAACTGACTATGAGCCTTGTTTTGTTGCGGTATGGAGATGCTGTCTGCTACTTGCTTTGTGGTATGCACCGAACTAACATCCCCTCACCAGGCTGTGGGTTTCAGCGAGGAAAAAAAAAAACAAGATATGTCCCACTGGAGCGTTAACAATGGCCCAACGTGTTTTAGGCCCGAGTTATTACTTCCCTCGGCAAATGGAGTCAAACTAATGAGAGGCCAAGTCATTACATTGGCCACTGGCAGAATAATGCTAATGAGAGTTTTGAGGAATTTGCTATTTCTTCGTAGTCCTGTGTATGAAAGGCAAGATGCAGAAAAATCACAATTAAGAAAACAGGTAGATGCTGAATATTATTCAGTATTCAACCTCTAAATGTGTTATGATGCTGGAATCCACCTGGAATAAAAAATAAATATCACAACTGGATGTGCATGACGGGGGTGAAAAACATAAAGTATTTTCCTAACAAAGGATGGCCGGCTGAAGTATCCAACTCAAGGGACATTTGTAATGATGAAAAAAAAAAAAAAGCAATGTGGCTTTGAACGTGATGGACTGTGCTTTACCAGCCGTATGCTGTATAATTTCAATATGCAATGCAATCTCAGTTAATAATGTATATAAACCTATTAATGAAGTTGGAAATGAATTAAATTACACGTTGACAAGGTTTTCCCCCACATCACTTTTTTTGCCACTAAGTACGTTTGCCGACTGGAGATAAATACCTATTTACGCTCTTTTCTCAAAATAACTGTCTCTCCATGTTTCACCTAAAAGAGGTTTCTATTTCAATTTCCTCACATTGTTATTAATAAATATTGTGGTACAACAATAAAGTCAATTTCATTAGATATTTTGCAGAATCTGTTGCAATATCCATGAGCTGTAGTGCCACAGGGCTCTAATGGGCTGAGGAGGCTTTCACGATTCCTATTTTAGCGTTTCCCGAACACCTTCCACATCTTGGCATCCACTCACATCTGAGCAATGAAAAACACTGGAGGGATCCATCTTCTAATAAAGTCATGCACTCTCCAAAGAGTGTCTGTCTTGTGCACCACTAAATTAATTTGTCACTATCTCAAGACTGAAGGACCATTCAACAAATCCCCTTTGATTCTAAGTAGCTCCTTAATGCATTGGTCCCTTCTTGTTGCAGCCATTCCAAATTAATCCTCCTGCATTATGCATTATTGCATTAAACAATCCAATAAATTGATACGGAGTCTCTGGCTATGGAAGGGCTTTGTTAATGGATATAAAATGGAGTTACACCGCTCCAGGATGAATTCATTAATTCGCTTATTCTTCCAAAAACTAGCACGGTGGGTCTGGGTGACACTTTTCTATCATAGTTGGGGCCATTTCACTTCTCCACCTTTGTCTGTGTCTGTTACAACTCAAACGTGGGGGGAATAGCACCAGAAGCCCTAGTGCAGGATAAACTCTATTAGTGCTCTGAAGATCGATCGATCCCAGTAGTGGTTGCTCCTCTGTATGGACTGAAATTACACAGGGAAATTACAGACGCTACTGAATTAGTTCTTTTTTACCAGTTCTTTTAATCTGTGGATAATGTGCCAAATCAAGAGTCAACATTAAAGTGTGGAAGTCAGTAAAGTCAGTGGTGAAGGGTGTGGGTGCAAATGTTGTGGGGGTGTAAAGAAAACATGAAGATAACCTAAAAGAACAGAACCAGACCGGAACGTGAGGGGCCTGGAGAGAGGAGCAGAGAGAGATTTATGGAACCTCAACCCACTGGGCGCCACAGGTGCTCCAGATCACACCTATCAGCCACCTGCAGAACAGACACACACAGTCCACACCCAGATCACACCCCTAGAGGACGACATTTTTATATCGGCCTCGGAATATTTTTAGAGCAGTGTAATGTAGAGATCAGTTTGAAGTCAGGGAAAATACATAGTGCAGGAAAAATGGCATAATGGCGCATAACCAAGGCTATTAGAGCGACGACAATTTTGAAAATATAACAATGTCGACCATGCAAGCCACTCATCTACAGTGGTAAGACAATGTTAAATGAACGATGACAATAGGACATTTACTGTACGAGCACCAGCATATTCTGGTCTGCCCAGCAACAACCATTATCCAATATCACTGACCTAAAATATGACAAACAAATGACAGACTAATGTTAACAACCGGTTGAAACCTTCTGCACTTTGTTTTCCTCTATGAGGTTCCCTGTTTTCCCTTGTATGTCCTTCCCTGTCTGTGTGTGTGTGTGTGTGTGTGTGTGTGTGTGTGTGTGTGTGTCCTTGTGTGTGCGTGTGTGTGTGCTATCCACACCTGTCTGTGAGCACCTCAAACAGCTCAGTCCACGTACCCAGCTCTGCTTTGTTCTGCCTACACAACTCTCTTGTAGAACATTCTTAGCGTTGAAGTCATTCCTAGCCTCTCACGAACCTGCCAAATATCCTGTGCAAAATGTCAGTGCCGGTTATTCAGCCAAGTCTTTGATTTGATCATTCTGCAAACCCGCTCACCAGCCACACCACGACAACACACCCAGGCATGTGCTGGACACCGTTTCAACCACACCACAGCCTGCCTGCCTGCCTGCCCCGTAAGATAATCCCAACTACAAATGCTGGTTCATTGTTTCCACATTTCCTGCTCAAAGTCATTCTGTCACTCTGATGGACGCTGCATGGAGAATGTGAGGATGCAAAGCGGCTGTGCCAGGATCTGAGCTGAGGACACCACGGGACATTTCGCACGTGGGGGGAGGCGAGCGGCGCCATTACAAAGGCTGATTCCCAGCAAAAGAAAATGACACAAAAAAACAGCCAAGGATGTACGTCGCCTGTGTGATGGCACAATGTAAATCTCTGTCAAAGGGCTGCAGCTCGGAGGTCGTTCTCGAGGTAAAGTTGATTTTGAAAACAGAACCAGAAAATGAAAAGGGAGGAGAATGTGAAAGATAGGTGCCCAGTTAGCGTATGGCTCAACGCACTGCTATTAAAAAGACCTGGATGAAAGCTAGCTTATCTTAAAAGCCTTCTGTTTATCATATAAAACATCATGTCTCCAGCTATAACAATATTAATTCAACATTATCTTTACAATTATTTTAATTATGGTAATAAATCGGTGTCTGGGCATCATCAGGAATTGTCCATTTACACATATATTCTTGAAAAGTCATGGTATCAGCAGAGAGAGGCAGAAAAGAATAGTAAAAGTGAAGAGTGCATGCCAACAACTGTGTGGAGATTTGAGTGCCACAAAGCGTCTCCTCCAGGACGTCATCACGAGGACTCCTGCTGTCTCTCCTCTCATTATACCGGCCCTGTCTCTCTCCCTCTCTCTCCTGCCGCTCTCCGTCTCTCCCCCTAGGTTTGTCAACTAACTGCATTTGGGCTATTAGGGCCTCATAACTGTCAGGAAACCTGTAGCTTGCCTGGAGCCTTATACACCGCTGTACCCCTCACGGTGAATCTAACTCAGTTCCAGCTGCTCTGAAGATATAGACTGTGGGTACGAATATAGAGGCAGAGTCAGTCAGATGATGCTGAGGTGCCCTGCAAGGGAGCGGCAGAGGAAATGCATCTTTAAGACTTTTACTGTTTTACATTAAATGCAAAATGTGACAATTATTTGATTGATGTGATTTTGTGTAACTGAGCAGAAGGCTCATTAAGACCAGGCAGATTTTACGATGACACATAGATGGGTAATATGTCTCTTCATCTATCTAATAATTCAAGATGCTCCGGCCTGTCTGTGGCTCGCACATCTCAAGAACCGTTATCGGCTTCACACGAGGGCGAAGGAAGTGCAGTGTAGAATTCTGGTGCGATTTGGACTCGATAGTGTTGAACATAAAAAAGCTGGAGTGGCTGCGACTCACTCACTTCACTGAACTTGGAATAAACAGGTGAACAAAGTCTTTGTGCAGCAGCAGCAGCAGCAGCTTCGGGGTTCTGTGGCCTGAGTCCAGCCATCGGTCTTTACTTACTGCAGCTCAATAGCCGCAGTATCAAAGCGATCCCATGTGACCCACATTGTGATAAAAACCAGGGTCTTTTGTTCTACACTATTTTTGCTTGGACACCAATCTCGCTTTTGTTTTAAAAGATACACACCTACACGATTCTTTGGTATTTACACCTGTTATTCATTAACAAAGTCATTATTAAGCCATCGAGCACCGGTTACTGGCTCATGTCCACGTTCCCAAACCCTCGGAGCTCACAGGAGAGGGTCGGGCTGCACGGCGGCTCCGGTGGTTGGAGCGTGCCACCGTGCGACGGAAAACCTGGAGGCCGATGCCAGGATGAGTCAGGTGGCAGATTCTGGAAAGTCTGGCTCGCCATTCTCTGATATTAGCTCAACGTTAATGAAATAAACATCCACTCGCATCCAATTTCTTTACAGAGCCGGGCGCATTCCTAAAAAAAAAAACCCTCCTGCTGTGAACACTTTGCCAACTTCAAATTTTAATTGGTTTTCATTTTCACATGAATGTTTGTACGAATCATCGCTTCAGTGGGCACATGACTGCGCTGTCAGGGGCACCAGGTGCAGCGGCTGCCAGGCACACTCCTCCAGCCACCACCCAGCACCACCTGTGTTTATCATCGACTGGGAGACACATACATATGATGCATTTTGGAGATGAGCACAGCGTTTAGATATTTAGTGTGCGACTCATGTCTATTACCAGTAGATGCTGTGTAATGTTGATATACTGTAATCTTAGTGGTATTGCGTTTTTTCTTTGGAATTTTAAAAAACATCACCTGAAATGTTTCTATTCCCAACGGCCTCATCTTTTCTCTCCGTCATTATTCCTCTGCTTTTATTATGTTACTCCACCATTCTGCTAGCTTGCTTAATTGTTAGCCTCCATGTGATGGCAGCCAAAGACAAACTGATTACAAAAGGGAAACTACATGGACCCCTGCATGTGCATGTAAACCTTTAGTATGGACCCTGCACACAGTTTCTAAAATAGGGCACCAGGACTTGTGCTCCATTCCCAGACTGTTTCCAGAGCCATGAAAGCTGCTCTCTTGCTCCTCACACTCGAGCTGACTGCCAGTGCATGTGCTTGCTCTTCCTTACACTGCACCAATTAGAGCAGGTGAGGCGACAAGGCCACATATGGAGAAGGACTGTGTGGCAGCAGCAGGGCCGCATTCAAGAACCTTCAGACTTTCACACTTGGAGGAAAAGATATTAATTACTTGGGTGTTTAAAGTAAGTGGGAGCATGATGTGTAACAAGGTTAGAAGATATATGAGATGAGATGAGATGATGATGCCCCTGACGGATGAGTGGTGGAGACTTGTTATGTTCAGAATCAGGTGAGGACACAAATACAGATGCACACAAGGACTTGATAACACAAAGTCTTTAATATAACTTGTGAATCGTGGTGCAGGTATACTTTCAGGTCAGGTGAAGGAATCCACAACACACAAAAGAAAAAACAAGACAAACTGACTTGAACACAAGAGAACACAGGTTTGAACAGAGACATGAACAGGACACAAGAGGAAGTGAGGGCGGGGCATGTAGTCAGAGAAGGCAGACACAGGTGTGACACATGAGGCTGCAGGTAATAAAGAGGAAGTGGAAGACAGGTGAACCAGGAAGTGAAGGTCAAAATAAAAGGGAATATGAGACAACATGAGGGATGACAGAAGAATCAGAGATAAACAAGGGAGGTAACAAAACAAAAGCAGAAATGAAAATGAAACAACAAAAGTCTTTCATAAGTTCTTTATGTCCTTACACTGGAGCAGACGCGTGACAACACTGCACATATTAACTTAAACGAGCAATGACTCAAAAGTTAAGTAAAATGTGATATTACAGGTGAAAATGGAATCACTGTCAGTGAGTAATCATTGTGGGTCATTAACAAGTCCAGCAAAGACGACCTTGTCTTTTAAAATGTGAGCAAATAAGAAAAGGAATAACATCTTTGTCCAAAAACCACTTGAGAGTTGGGGAGAATTCTGCTCGGCTGTTTAGCAGTCAGGACTGCAGCTGTAAGGATGTGTAAGGTAAACGTTTAAATCAAGTTCACTAGAGTCTACAGCAGATCTTTTGATTGCAGCCACCATGAAAATCAGACTGTGGAAAAGCTCAAATTGAGACAGCTGACGTATATATAAATATATTTGACGTATCCGAAATCCAACTAAACCATCAGACAACAGACGGATCTTTGATGACTCAGGCAATTAGTCGTGTGTGAATTCCCTCCTCAGCATGAACTTCAAATGACAACTAGCAGGAAATCAGCCTGTTTCTAAAACCGAGGCAGGGACGACCACTGGGGGGTTGAAAATCTGGCCCCCCAAAAAATAATCTCCAAACAGAGTGTGCCCAGCATGAGTGGAAAGGTTTGCTTCTATTGCTGATTCCGCTGAGAATCAACACCCAGCTCCGCAGCTTGTTCAGCTTTCAACCACTTTCATCTAATTGTTTTGGTCTGTTGGTTCAGTCCCAACGGTTCCCTCCCCCCCCACCCCACCATGTAAAACTATAGAAGCCTTTTCCAGCAAACAGTCTCCGACAAGCTCCTTATAACCTACCTGTCCCATGTGAAATAACAGAGAGCCAAAGTAAATGAGATTTAAACATCTAGCAAAGCACAGACACAGATATGTTCTCTCCAGAGAAACTGGACCAAACTCAGAGCAAGTAAATATTTGGCTCACAATCATCAGGTGGTGAGAAGCAGAACCCATGAAAGATGCTGTTTTTTAGTTGTTGTTTTCCTGAATGTTAATAATACAACTTTGATAAAGGCAACAGTTAAGGATTTATTCTTTATTATTACATTTCCATTTGAAAACACATCAAATGTGCTACAGATACGTCTTGTGACACCAGTCAGGCACCAATCACATGATCCCCTTCCAGAAGAAAGGAACCGGCACTAGCCTCGACTACCAGTGCAGAACACAACATGGGTAATGAATTTTTAAGTGTTGCTCACCCTGTTGTCGTTGCTAACAGCTGTGCAAATAAATTTGACAATGATACAGCTGCTCACATGCGAAGCAGACAAGCTGTTATTCGAGCAATTCCTGTGTCCAGTTTATGCGAGTGGTCATGTGATATGAGTTTTAAGACGTTAGTATGGACGGGGAATGAAACTGATACAGAGCCAGACGTTGAAACCACAGGTGAGTATCAGCATGGATGTAGCCTCTGTAAAATGCAAATGCAGGACATCACCGTACATCCTAAGGTTTTTCTCTCGTTCTTAATAAGTCACAAAATGTGTAAAAGAAAATTGTTGACTGAGCTGAGTCTGGATATTTTGGGATTCTCAGCTCACTTTTTGTTCCAGTGCTACAGCTCAGCAGCACCGGGTTCATGAGCTGGTCAACCATCACAGCCCTTGTCCTTTTGCTTCCGTCACTCCGCTGCCTCTGTGGCATCGTTAACAAATCATATCAACTGCACCAGTGCATCATTTTGGAATAACAACACCGTGCCAGCACTGGAGTGGAGTGATGCTGGAAACGGCTCTTTCTGGCGTACAGTAAGAGAAACAAAGCACAGCCTCATTCACATGAACACAGCGAGTTTCATTTTGTTTATCTTGTCTGTCTTCATATTCGCCGGTCTGACCATCTATCTGTGGCTTTAATGGCCTGTCTGTGTTTGTTTAGTTAACCATCCATCTGGCCCGACACGCCATGACTCACACATTTGTGGGCTGATTCATCGCCATGAATATGAAAGAGCGTGTCCGCATGACTACTAAATGTCTGGTGACGGAGCAGCATCGGGGAGACGTGACGCCGAGATGATTTTTCAGATCTGTGTGTGTTTAAGAGCGTGACACAGATTCATCGAGAGCTGTCCAGGATCTTTTTGTTAAACCTGAATCGAGATAATTTATGTATTGTGTATTAAATTAAATATTGATCGATTTCAGTGATGCAACACTTCACAAAAGTTACTTTTTATATGCAGCCTATCTGAACTCTTATCCCTTAATTTTACAGAGAGATCACATATCATACTTAAAGATAAAGTTGTTAATTCTTAACATAGATAAGGAATCTTAATCTTAACATGGCATTTAGTGAATACTTACTATCCTTATTATCACCCTATACATCTAACTCAGACTAGTTTCACCCCTGTAACTATGAAGAGCAAGCTCTGACTTATTTCTAGTTATTCATCCAATATTTGTCACTTTGTTTGTTTAAGTTTTGTTTACAGATCAGATCGTACTATTTCTGCACTGGTCAACCATACAGAAATGAAATCAACCCACTCTCGGGGCTGCTTCAGCACACTAACACATGTGCGTATGAATACTTGTGGGATTTTTCGCTTGGGAAGAAAAATATGGTGTCTGGTTAATGAGAGCCAGATTGCATTTCTTCTCGGGTCACTGCTGAGCGTGCTTATACAGTCCAGAGGTACAGAAGTATTTGCCAAGTTACACAATTTTTTTGTTCTGCTGGCTCCGTGTTATGGAAAATTCGATTTAAAATAAAAGAAAAATGTTCTCGGCTGTAATTCGAGAATGTTTAAGACGAAATGAAAAAAAAGAACTGTGTGGAATATAAATTCCCCTTTTTACACACAATTCACAAATTGCAAGAATTCGGACACTTGGCTGCTCGAGGAATCTTTGGCAGCTGTTTGTCATTCCGAAGCAAAAGAGCTGAACTGTGGCTGAGAGTTACGTGAAAGGTGAGAGTAGTGAAACACACTGATGAGTGTAGAAAAACAACATTTGTAATTGCAGAAAGCAGTACGCACAAATCCCCCTGAGTTTAATATTGTGTGAATACAGGATTTATTATAAGTTGGTTTTATCATCAGAAGGTCAGATCAGAACACCCATCAATCACACTGTACAGAAACTAATGGAAACCAGTGGCCGTGAGTGGAATGTAAACCAGTGAGTACAAAACATTTTGTAAACTGTTTGGCAATAAAAATTGGAATTGTTAAAAACACGATTAAAAAGCAATTAGGTGAGGTCTTTAAAAGGTCGTATTAATTAGGAGGATCCAAGGGAATGGCTGCAGGGTTACACAAGAACACAAGAACATAACACAACCATAACACAACCCAAACACTCACACACAGCTGAGAAGCTGCATATCAACAAGTGAGCAGCTCCACTGTTCAGTTAAAGGTTTCATGTTCAGTCCTCAATTTGTTGTGTCACATTCTCACAAGAAAAATAAAAACATTATGACTTTACGATTAGACACAGTAAACCAAAAAACATCTTTAAATAGTGGTGGTGATGAGCAGTGTTGAGGAAATAGTAAACACCTGCAATATAGAAAGAGGTTTTTCATTTTTCCATCTTTCCAGGGAGCCTTTATCCAGGTTCTGTAAACCTCACCTCCGAAGCTCAGCATTGGGAGCAACCACTTGCCTGCATTTATCTCCAAATTAATCCCCGACTTGACCTGATATCATAAGACATGTGACCTGCCCAGAAGGCTAATTAAATGTGCTGCTGCTGGGGCAACAGGAAGAAACAAATCACACACCTAAATTAATGCACAAATAAATAAATAAGGACTCAGGGGCACACGCAGATTGTGGAGGAGGCAGCGTCGATTGCACACAGAACTCTACAATGAGTAAACGGCACAAAAGAGATCGTTTATGTTGACTAAAATATTTTACTATCATCATGACACTATTGCAGGTCACCATAGGGAATTAATCCAACTCACACCGTGCCCCCCCCCACACACACACACACACCTACCTCTAAAAACAAGCCCGACATTACAAACACCTGACACAGTGTGGACCTTCATTAATTAAGCAAAGGGGCTCTGTTGGGCCCGTGGATTGTTCCTGTGGTGTTGAACTCCTCTTTCCTGACTGCATGCAGCTGACTCCACTCACTCATCAATGGGTGGGCAGAGAGAGAGAGAGAGAGACTGTGGGCTGTTGTGTTGGCAGCGTCAGAGCCGTGTGCAGCTGATGCTCCTTTCTGCAGGAAAGAGGTTGTTACTTAATCTCCTTGTCTTCTTTTGATCAACCTCTAAACCCAGTTAATTGTTTGATTTGTGGTGAAGCCTGGTTCTGCTCCTGCAGTTTGGTTTTGGTGAACACCAGCATTCATTGATTCAGTTTGATGATAAACACTCTTCTTCTTCGTCTGTGCCCACGTTTGTGCTATGAAGGCAACATCAGTACCAGCTGTTTACTGACCGAACTAGCAGAACGGTCGTGACGGACACCCACGCTCTTGAATAAAGATAAAAAAGATCTGAGTGTGTTCAATGACTGTTTAATTCTGAACAGGACACTGAATGAACAGAGCCGGCAACCAGAACATTCATCTAACTCACGGAGTTAGCTTCACTTTGCCAGTTACCCACAGTCGTAATTTCAGCTTGTAAAACCGACTCCCATCAGCTAAGAAAATGAGATTTCTGTCTTCTGTGGGAAATAAAAGACTCGTTTCAAACAGACTGAGAGACGGTGTTTATGTGCTTGTGCTTTTGCAAACTGACACAATGGAAAGCTTTAGGCGTAGCAACATTAATAGAGGGAGGGAGGTGGGGGGGGGGTCTTAGTGAATGGCCAGACAGAAAACTTTTTCTACTGTTACAGTCTGTAACTGACTTCTCTCACTTGATCAGATCACGACGAGCATTTGAATAACGTGATGATAATACGACAGAAATGTCATCTAATTAAACCCGGTGCCTTCCCGCTCCGTGCCCACACCGTCGCCTGTGACTCATCTGAAAGTTGCGGCACGCGGAGCTGATGATTGCCTCCTGTGACAAAGTAGCACCTGACACACAATAACGTTTCAATTCAGCATCACACCGCATCACCGCGGCCAAGCGTATTAATAACAGCGGTGATGTTAATAATAAGAGTGAAATAAATGGGCCCTGAGGATTTGCTTTTGATTGTGTGTAATGAATTCGGTGGCATGGAGGCTATTGTTCTATTTAAAAAGAGAATGAGTGGATGGGCGGACGCACAGGACAGATTAACGGCTCACACAGAATTGAACTCCATTTTGAAGCACGTAATGAACCATCAGTTTTCTGTCCAGCACCGTGTGTGTGAGTTTTTTACTTGTAGGCGCAGCAGGAGCTGTGGTTGGGGGGGGGGGGGGGGGGGGATTAAGACACAGGCTGACAAAGACAGAAACTGTGGAGGTCAAGATCATTTAATGAGCCCTATTGATGCAATAATTAGAACCGCGGCAGGCTAATGAAGTAATTAATCGCTAAATGTATTTTCACTTTGCCATTTAGATGACATCTGTTAAGTTACTTACCTATTATCTCAGCCAATTTGTTGAAACCCAGGAACGAAGATACTTTAATTGTTTGCAAGAGGTAAAGAAAAGTGTCCCAAAGCACCGAGAGTTTAAAATGTAGTCTCTGCATATTTGTGTAATTGTTTCTCGTGGCTAGAGATATCGTGTTTTTGGGGTTGACCCTCTGTTCGGACTATTAACGTAAATGCTTTCAAGGACATTTTCTTGCCGGACAAAGGTTTGGGCCTAAACTCAAGAATCAATGGGCTAATTGTGTTTGATTTTTGAGAGAAATGTCTAATAGGATCAAATGAAGTGATAATCATCATTAAGTCCTGAAGGTCAAAAGGTCATCTTCACTTTGACATCATGGGGTTCCACAAAACACATTTGTTCATGTAACTCAGGAACAGGAGGGGGCTGAACCAACATGCAACATGATGTGGATCGCATGACAAAATGCAGAATATTGATTCACATGATTTACTGCTCACGGCTGCTGCACGAGTATCATCGTGTCGTGCACCATCTATCGTTATCTTCTGTATCGCAATTTGGTGCCAGACAGAGAGTTTACAGTGGAAACGTTTGTCTTTCCTCTGTGGGTCTATCACCAAGACGGATTCTCTTTACATTACACAATATTCATCGGTGCAGTTGTCATGACAGCTTTAGCATAATTTGTGTGTTTGTGTTTCACAAAAAGAAAAATACTGCTGTTACTGTGTGTTTGTAATTTGAAGGATGTGTTGCTGAAACAGTGGGAATCCAACTGCACGGGATATTTTCGGCTGTGTTGTGTGTTTTCGGATCAGTTGCCTCCACAACTCTGGTCAATAAAGTGGTGGAGGAGACTGATCGAATAGCAGCTTGGGTGTCTGCTAAGTTTTTTCGGCAGTTTGAAGTCCTTCCATCTCCTAAACCACAGTCGTTCTTTCTCATTGGCACTGCGTAAAATGAGAAGTCACCTCAGACAAGGCCACAGGGCTAAGTACATCATTTATGTAATGTAATTTACCCCTATCACATTCTGGGCATGGCTAATTAAACCACATACCTTCCCCCGGTGGAGAAGGGAAAAGGTCAAGGACAAGTATCCAAATCATCCTGGAGGTAACTTCTCACAATCAGCTGTCTAAATAAGCCGAATACCCAACTCATATCTCACATATATTATATTATATTATATCTCTGACACCTGTCTAACACTTAAATATTATGATTTGTTGGTGCTGAAACCCAATTAACAGTAATAAAATACTCTCAGCTGTTCTCATGCAAATGGAATGAGCTCTTCTTTCTTCTGAGCTCATGAACAGTGTGTGGACATCTACTCATAGGTTTCATATTTTAAAGTAGATGTGTTTGGATTTACCCAAAATGGATGAATATGTTTATTTCCACTATATTCCAGTATATCCACTGCAGTTTATCTCCTGCAAGACTAATAACTTGGTGTAAATGACCCCGTTTCGAGTTTGAATTTGAATATCGGGGCTTACCGACACTTGTATGAGTGAATTTTCATTTTTTCGGTCAACTATCCCTTTAACTTTGATGAGAAGAGATGAAGAAGAGGAGGATTGATTTTGTGAAGAGCCACACTGATGAAGTGTAGTCGTACCAGGTTTGATCAGAGACAATTGGGATTCACTTACTGGTGAATCAGGCCGAATCGACTCCCCCTGCAGCCTCCATCCTCCTGTTTAACCATCTGCTGTCATGGCTGGAAGTCCGTGCCCACACTTATGTTGTCATTATAGGATGTAACTTCGTCCACAGTCTCTCCACTGAAGTTTGTACAAGGTGCAACAAAGTGTGGCCGAGCTTCATGTTAATACTAAAGTTTAAATACTTCTTAAGTCTTTTTAATCATTCAAATCTGTCTGTATGGTTAATAACAGATTTGTCTGTAGTGTAACAAAGTCAGGGTTAATATTTATTTAAAGTCACAGACTTTAAGCGACATTGCGTTTTAAAAGGTACACGATTATTTAAATGTGACAATGATGCTGAAGAAGGACCAAAGGCTTCTTTTACCTCTCCTCCTTCTGTGCTGGCTGGTCACATCCAGTGTTTAAGGTGCATCACCCTCTACCTACTGTTCTGGGGCTCGGGTCACAGCAGAAGAGAAACTAAACTAAATCCTCTCTATTAACCCGGATGCTTTTAGAAACTTTAAGATTTAAATCTTTCCTCCACAATGTTGAATAAATTCTTTAGACACTCACAACACATTTCCTCTGTTTTCCTTGTTCAGCTTTTCTTCTACCCCACATTCACACAGCCCTGTTGGATGTTTCCCTTGTACGTGCCTTGTTCTGTTTAAACCTCTGTGTCCTAACTTTAGTCCTGATATGATTTTCCCTCGTCCCAATGCTTTTGCCAAGGTTTCAAGATGTGAACTTTGATTCCTGTTTCAGCTTCAGCTTTACTAAATGCTACATCCATACTTTTGTACTGTTCTGTTTCCAAGCTTGTTTAGGTGGCAAATCTGCTGTTTTTAATTCCCCCCCAGCTGCTAACACACAACTCTCTGAGTCTGAACTAGTTTTTAATTTAATTCATGTAACATGTCTGTTCTGTTTTGGGATAGACCAAAACCTGTCTTCAGTAATTGGAGGACTGCATTGATGCTTCAGTGCTCATTACGCATTGCATCTGTATCACCTCCATACCAGCCTTTATTTGGTGAGTAGTGATCTTAATTATATCCCCGTGTGTCAGATTGCCGCAGAAACGACCTTCTTATTTATTTTTTGCTTTGGTAGCCATCAAACCAGCTCGCAAACTAGATCTCAAGTTAATTAGTGAAGGAATGGTACACGGTTCCTTCTCATTTTTCATTTGTAGCACTTTGCTACAGCAATTAGTGAGTCTTACATCGCTGTACCAGCTGCTCTTTGCCTCTCTGACAGCCCAACTCACAATTCAAAGCATATTGTTCACAGAAGCTCTTAAAAGTTAAATCATATCCTATAAAAAACCATCTCACATGACGTGGGAGTAACTCTGGACGAACCAGACGTGGAGTGTTTTATCTCGTCTGAACCGAGTTCTGTTTCTGCTTTATTTAGAACATGTTTTCAGATATAATGGGTGTTAAGCAAGTCTAAGGCTTTTTTTTTTTTGCATTGATCTCACTCAAGACATCTGTGGGTGGGTGTAAACTATGCTCGGCGAGAGGGCGGCGTTCTTCTGTGTTTGCCCAGATCTGTAACCAAATGGACAATTAGCAGGTTTTGGGGAGCAGATTAGTGTTTTCTCACAGGGGATTACGTCTTTCTTGGCAGTTATTGGGAAGCATGGGAGGGAAGGGGCCTGTTCTTGTGAGCTTTTTGGATTATCAGCCAGACAATCTTGAAGAGAGGCCAAGGAACAAATTGAGCTGCATGTCGTCGTTTTCTTTTCTTTTATTTGTTATGAAAGTTCGAATTTTTCGTTTTCACACATTTCATTTTTTTTACGATTCTTAAACTTAACGCCAGACAAAGAATATTATACATCTTACAAATACAATAAATTCTGTTTGACATGCAACATGTTTTCTGTTTGTCGCTTGCTGATTAGTTCTATAAAACTTCTTTCTTCCCACCAGAGCTTGGCTGAGACGCACTGTAGATGTTTTCAGCCTGATCGATAACAGATGCATCCCACTCCCACATGCCAGGGTGTCTGATTATGACTCAAGAGCAAGTGATGCTTAGAAGTAAACCTTCGCCTTCGCCTGTCCCTGTCATCGTGGCTGTGGGCAGCTCGCAGTCACGGCTTCCCCCCACACGATCCAACTCTCTGCGCTGATCTGTTCTCCCTTACGTGTCTTCATGAGTTGTGTAGATGTGTTTCGTACAATTTATTTACTGTGATATTTGCTTTGGCTTTCTGCAGTGGCTGTGTTCTTCGCAGCCCGGGGAGACAAATTAATTAGAACTGCTCATCCTGTACCACTGGCATCCCTGCTTTATTTAACTTTGAATACTTCCATCCATACGAAGGAGAAGCAGCAGAAATAAAACGACTGAGTTTAGATTAGCACAGACAGAATAAACACGGTCCTTTAGAGCAGGGGATGTCAAAGTGGGGTTCAGGGACCCCCAAGGGTTCTTGAGGAGTTGCAGGGGGTCCAGGGCAAAAAGGGAAATCATTTATTTGGTTTGTGTATTTCTTATTTAAAGGAACCAGTATCCCTCCACTGGAACTGTATTCCTGGCTTAAAGGAAGGGGACGCAGAATTTAAATCTTATATGACAGAAAATACAGTTAGATGAATAAAATGTGAAAATCCAATCCATCTAAGTTGGGGCTTTGAATTTGAAGACATGGAGTCTTGACCTCTGTGTTTTTGTAATCTCAACTAAAGCTTTGCCCCACCTATGGTGTTAAGTGTCAAAAAAAGACCTGGATGCGAGTTTGGCAGGAGAGAAAACCTCTTGAAGAAATCCTGTTCATCATGAAACGTGAGAACTTGAAGTGACTTAAGCGTAATAGAAGAGCTGTCCAGCATCAGAGGACAGGTGGAGGTCTTTTTTGACCTAACAGTTATTCAATCAGGCGAAGATGAAATGAAGTTTGATGATGTTTCTTTTGACTAAAAAAAGTGATTCATCAATGGTTCCTTTCTGGATTGGCTGTGGTGCTTTGGATGGAGGACAGACATTAAACCGTAAAACATTTCACACCAAACAAATTTGGTTCAGGTTAATAAAATTGGACAATCCACACAGACCTTCGCTGTTCTTTAATCCTGTTGCCATGTCTTGTTCCTCAGTCTGTTTGATGTCCAACAGCAGAATTAGCAGCAGGGAGAAATGATGACATGCCAAAAAAGTTCCTTGTCCACAAGGACGAATTCAAAAGGCCTTCTACGCCAGCTGCTCCCCATTCACCTGAAAACAAAAAGTGGGCGAACATGTAGGGAAGGATTTTCCCCAAGAAGTTCTTTCACTTCATTTCATAATTTGTCCTATTTTGTCTTAGCCAAAAACCAAAGAGCTTGATTATTGGGACATTCAAGGGGGTCCTATCTGCATCCAGCACAAAGCTTAGCATGATGCAAGTGTCTTTCCAAGTTTCTGATGTAATTTTCTCATTCAGCACCGATTTCGTTTAAATAGCAAATCCCTCTGAGCTCCCATGGGGGGGGTGTTGGTCTTAAAATGAAACGTGGCCAGGTGTATTGTTGGCACGCTGCTGTCTCGGGGGCAGCCTGCCACGCCAACATCTTTGCTGCCATGGCAAAAAAACAACAAAATCAATCCAACCAATCAATCATCTAATCCAATGCTGTGGTGACCCCCCCCCCCCGTCGTCCAATTCTTCCGGCTCCTCTTTTTTCATCCTAAGATATTTGTGTTATTCCACTTTTCTGTCCATCTTGTGCTAGAAACATCATCAACTGACTCGCTGTGAATTCTCTGGACATTTTCCTGCTTTATTGTCACATGGGCTCTTTCTCCTGACATTTTACAGTGGCTGGCAGGATAACTTCCAGAAATGGAGAGAACAGTTTTTCCCTGACGACCTGACAGATCTGCCTTCATAACAGCAATCTGCACAGGTGCACGTGCATCTGCTTTTTACTGTTAAACCAGGAAAAGTGAATGTTGCTCTGAATGCAAGTAAAGACTGCCAATCCACGGGGGATCATTTGTTCTGGGTGTACGCAAAAATACATGTTACACTATCAGTCTGAAAATGACGGAGGATTATTCTACATTGCCTTGCTTCCGGTTTACCAAAACCAGTAACATGCCCCTGTGCTGAATCACTGCCTTCCCTCACATCTTGACTCTCTACGCTGAGTCGTCGCCTGCTAGCAGTGAGAGTGATAGTCAGCAGTAAACACGTCCCGTCCCCAGCCAGATAATAGTCTCCCCAGCTGTGTAGATCTTATATCTTTCAGGCAGCCACTCTGCTCCTCTGCTTTGCCGGTTGTGATACCCTGCCAGCACTCTGCAGCCCAAACGCTCCACAACACACCAACATCAGTCCTTTCCCAAACACATCATTTACTCCCCCCCCGATACCCCTGCCCCACCAAAGCCCAGCAGGTCCTTTATTCCGCTTACCCACAAGTTGCACATGGCTGCACGCGCACGTAGCGTTCACAGCTCCGATTTTTGTTTAAAAAATAATCCCCATGTTGAAGCGTGTGCAGGCGCATACACGTACACTCACACACACTGTTTACAAGACTAATGTGTTATCCCCCCCCCCCCCGCCATTGTTCTCACTTTTCAAGACACATAGGCCCAGCTATGGCTTCTGGGCTTTTTGAAAAAATTAAAGTGAAATGAGCAAGCCGTTATGAAGAGGAGGGGGCATGCTGTGCTATCACTCTCTCTCTTTCTCTCTCGATGTGTGGGAGGCATAATGTGCACGTGTTCGTAGTTCTGCTTCATCAGTTGCCCGATCTTTTCATAACTGCCCTCTATTGCTTGTCCTTTCATTTATTTGTCCAGCCACAGCTTTAGCCTGCATCCATTTTCCTCCTCGTGTTTATGCTCGCTCCTAATAACTTGTCACACCAACCTCAAACATGCCACATTAGCCAAATAGTTCCCCAACAACACCGTTAGGAATTCATAATTGTGTCCCTAAGACTTTGGGGATGATGGACACAGAAATCTGAAACGGATAAATAATATACATGTGGCTTTTATTTACGTCAAAAATAATTTATGATGCAGGCACTGGTGATTTATCAGTAGCTTCAGTCTACCTGGGATTACTTATCTTTACTTTCAGGAGTCAGGGGTTCAGCCATATGTGTGGTGACCTCATCCTTTCTTCATTTTTAATCCCTGGCATTTGTCAAAGAGAACGTTCTCCCTCGCATTTGTTGACAGGAGGCTTCAGATACAGGATTTCTGCTCTGTACACAGAAGGACTGATGAACGCACAAATCAAAGCACTGCTTTCAAACAGCTTTGATGGTGTCCAGCTCTGTCTGTCAGGGTTCATGATGAATGAAGGTTGTCAGCTCATCACAAGGAAGTCTCAGCGACGGGGCAAAGTGGGCAACTGCTCACATATGTGGACGTACCTAGATAAATTAGTGTTTGATCAATTTACACTAAAGCAAATCTGGGATCAGGGAATACTCCACAACAGAAATATAGATCTGTTACTTACTTAAAGCCATAAAGACTAAAACTGCTCTCAGACATGCACTGAACCCCTGAATTTATCCAGAGGAGCTCTATGTGAGAATGCAAAAGTTAGTGGCTGTGGACAATCTCCAGAGTTTCTCCTGTCAGCTTCCTATAATAACTCAAGATATGATGTCCGAGTGAGCCCATGTGAGAAAACCGTTGAATGACATTTCTAATACAATGGACACAAAACTGAAAAAACAAAACAAATATCTCAGTATGAAAAAGAGGAGCCACACGTGTAGAAAGTTCCAGAAATACAGCAGGATTTTAGTTTCAGGTGATGCAGCCCAACGGCAGTCATGATGTGCTGAAAACAAAAACACATGATCTCTGCAGTGGGACTCGTGTGTCACATCCTGCCTCTGCCTGCTGCACCACCCGTCTGAACGCTTCAGAGATTCCTGTGTTGTTGTGAATGCGTCTGAGTGGAGACTCTCCTGCTGCCTTGTTCATATATGAAAGGAAAACACTGGAGAAAGTCCAGACGTTCTCCAGAGTTCATGTCGGGGAAACAGCTTCATACACATTTAGTCTTCTGGGGCACCAACGGGTGAACTAGTGGCTCCCAGCGAGTCAAACCAGTACATGGACCATAAGGCAGAAGATAATTTATGCTCCATCAGTTATAACACAGTTCACTTTAGCCTCTTGTGCTCTGAGTGTTTAGGTTTACACCTTAAAACTTTAATATGCATTTATACGCCTGTGAAAAACATTTTGGGTTTGTATTGAATCTAAATTAGCAGCTGCAACAGTGCCCAGCTTTACTGTCTTTTTTATTATCTCACTAATGAACCAGTAATTAAAAAATAAAGTCCTCTTTTGAATCTCAATTGATTGACGTATTCATTTTTCAGTAGCGAGGGAACTTTACAGAGCGAGGTCAAGACCCTGAAGTATTAAAGAGGCAAATCCAACCCACAATGAGCAAATGCTTGGCAGCGGTGGAAAGAGACAGTGTATTGGGGTGAGAGGGTAAATTGGCTAAAGCCCCTTTCACGCAGAACAAAAACAACACACCAGCATCTGGCTTTTGTCTTTGGCGGGGAAGGGTACGAGGCTTATTGCTCCATCGGTAACTTCTGTGACTCTTTGCCCTCTCAGCCACAAATTCCATCTTTCTCTCCGCTCATGCAGAACAAGAATAACATTGAGTTGACTTTGGGGAGATTGAAGTAAGAGATTTATATGAAACAACCACTGTAATATAGTCTGGGACCCTCCATGCTGCTTTCTACTGTTTACTGAACCTGGCCATAAGATACAATGGAGTTTGGTCATTAAGGGCTTTGCATGTACGGAGAATGATTATAGAGTTTGTTGTGGATTTTTACAGATCTGATTGTCTAGTTCCCTGTTTTGAGAAAATATACCGAATACTATATATCTCTACACATTGTGCCACATATTTGAAGTTTATCCACAACACTTGACATGTATTTGGTTTTAATCTCAGACCCATATGGTGGCTCTCTCTTTTATGGATATAATAAACGCATCTCTGCAAAAGCCTCCATTTATATGCACTAAATTCAATCAGACACTAGACCGGTCTGCAGACGACCTTCCTCTAATCAGCAGACATTTTACCCACTATAAAAATCCATCTGCGGCTCCTTCCCCCCCCCACATGACTTCCCTCTGTCCACGAAGAGCAGCTCTTGAAAATCTCAGCCCCAACTAAATAATTTATTGTTTAATTCCGTAAACCATCCTGCAACGCAACAGGTACAATTTCCTTCAGGATATGAGTCTCCTGTCTGATCAGCATGCTGGTACGTATCCTAACTGGTGTGCAGACAGCAGCCCACGATGCTCTGTTTCCCGGGAGGCTCAGTCCTGCAGAACTGGAAAAATAAACATGAAGCACTGTGCTTGACTCCAGCGGGATGCTCTCACCAGAGCTCTGTGAAAACAAACTAAAAAGATCCTTTGTTAATGACCTGATCACCGGGTTGTATTTCAGTAATTCTTAGCAGGTAGATACTGGTTCCCAACACATTTCTGTTGAAGTCTGCTCTTCGGAGGCCAAGAGAAGCAGACGAGCTGCGAGTGGAAGTTAAAGTTGGTGCACAAAGCTTTCTTGCATCAGAGCAGTCAAATTAAATCCTGGTCTGCTGCTGCTGCCCTCGGCTCTGAAATAGATCTATTATCTATGTTTAGCAACTTTGCTATGTACTGTACATCACACCTCATGGTCGTTGATCAGCATCACACTATTGGCTGTTCCTGTTCAGACGAACAGACAGTGAGGTGTGAGACGAAGGTCGTTGGTCACACCTCCTGCTGGTGTCTTCAATCTACACCCTCACATCAGCAGCATCAGCCTCTGAATCGCTGCGTTTAAGATATTTTCTCATCATTCCCAAATATGTCTATGTAAACATATCTGCTGGGTGTGATGAGAACTGTGTGTTTTGTGCTAATTAGCCAACTATTCAGCTCATATACTACGAAACTACTTTCCCAATTATGTTGTTCTGGCTGTGTAATCACAGGCTGGATTACACTCAGAGGAAACTCGGTTTTTTTCTTTTTGAAGAAATGAATGAAGCGCTACGTTTATAATGAGCAGGAGCTGGGTGTATAAAGAGACTGGTTCACATCCACAGTCCTGTCCTGTGGTAAGACTTAGTTAGTAAAAGTAGTTTGGTTAAGATAAGGGAAAGATGGTTGTTTTGGTTGGATTAGGTTTTGTAAATAGGGGGGGGGGCTTAGTTTACATAATACCGTCAATAGTCAACATCTTTTAAAGCATCTCACGCCCTCCGCTCCCATAATGGTTATTCAGTCATTTCATTCTTCATTAGCTTCCAAATAGAACTGACCAAGAGACCATTTGTGTTAATGTGTGTGAGAGAGAGTTATATTTTTTTACATACTAATTTATCATCTTCCAAACAGGACTCGTCTGTGTCTCTGCTCTTTTCCTGGTCTCATCTCTCTCTCTCTCTCTCTCTCTCTCTCTCTCTCTCTCTCTCTCTCTCTCTCTCTCTCTACAGGCTACATGCTCTGCTGACGAGACACTGTCTTGTCTGCGAAGAGATAACATAACAAGAAAATAATCTTTCCCAATAAGCTGTGTTTACAGCCACAGTATCGGCTGCAGGGGACGACTGGGACAATGATTCAGGCCGGGGACTTTGACTCCATCCCAGGTCACCCGCACACAAACTCATCAGACCACCAATTATTTAGGTTAAAGCCCAATTCATGCTTCTGCATCAAAGCTAAGCTGTAGCCTATACGCAGAACCCTACGCGTTCCCTGACATGCACTTTCCCAAGAATGTAACTACGCATTGACGCGATGCAGACCACAAGAGCTTGGTAGTATCGCATTTCCAACAGACAGTATCTCCTGCTTCGTCGCCATTTTTGAATTGAGTTGAAGGAACTAACGCGGACGAATATGGATCAAGTCGAAGAGACAGAGGAAGTGCACATGTACGTTCATCTTTACGAAACCTCTTCAAAGCACTGTAAAGAATTCATGGCGAGAGATTTCGAACAATATCGGCGTGGAAGTCGCAGGAAGAGATCGAAGAACCTGAAGTTATGAAAAGGTAAATACACCATGTTCTTTGTATCATACTCTGCCAGTCCGTGGATATACACAAAAAATATTACCTGTGTGTATAACTCAGAGACTAATAACTTAAAGATTTTGCTCTTTCTCTCTGTTATTATCACAAGAGTCACATGAGCCACCAGCAGACATTCCCTCACCACAATCCTCACCATCAAGCAGTGAGGTCATGGATAACCAGCACCCACAGCCATTGCCTCTGTCCACTCTGTCTCCCAGACCAAAGCCGGCACAGAGAGGGAAGCCTCAAAAGGAGGTGGCCCAGCTGGAAGAACGTCGAGTGGAAATGCAACAGAGACACTTGCAGGCAAATGAAGAGTTCTCCAGATTTGCTTGGGGGGGGGGGGGGGCTGCCTGAGGAGAAGAGGGCACAGGCCATGTTTGATGTGAACAAGCTGCTGTTTGAGAGGAGGCAACAAGCATGAACAAATGTGTACAATTTTATATTTTCAGGTCCTGCTCTGCACCTTTTGTAAATAGTTCATTACATATTTGGTGTAAAACATTGGTGCACTACTACTAGTTACTACTAGTTCAACTACTAGATCAACACACACACACAACACAAACACACACCACCTTCAGGGGAAGAAAAATCTTGTTTTGCACAATTTGTGAAGACAAATGTAATAACTCTTCCTTCTGTATAGTTTTTTTCACCCTATATGTCTGTATATTTTTGCGTTATGTCGGTAATCATGCTGTGCGTAACTTGATGTTTGATGAATAATTGTAGTCAACGAATCAAAGCATAGAAACTACCTGCCGACATGCGAAAGTGTATGAAAAGCTCGTCAATATCTCACAATGGACAGTGATTCACCCTCCGTCGGCCTCACTCGGTTTTTATTTTCAAATAGACCATCTCCTCCGACGTCTTTCTTTTCTTCGTGGCAGTTCTTTAAGAAAAAAGTAATTGCTCTTCAACCTCTATCAGCTCCGACTCCAGCTTAATCCGTTTAGTAACCCTGGCTATTGTTCTTAAGTAAACAGAGACTCCAGATCATTTGTAAACAAGCAGACTGGAAACCAGAAGAAACTCAACACAGTGGCATAGTAACTCTACGCCCACTAGGGGCAGTGTGATTGCAGAGCGACACACGCACACTGATACACAACTATGAATGCTCATAACGGCTTCGACTCAGAAGCATGAATTGGCCTTAACAGCTACGAGCTAACTGCTACGAGCTAACAACTATCGGACTACACATTTGTCCACGATATTAAACAGGGAGGAAAGTTAGCCAGAGACAAACATGTGTGAAATTGTGATCAACAAATAAAAAAATATATATATGTTCAATTCCAGCAAATCAATCAAAGAATAAAGCCAATTTTACCTATTGTATTTATTACAGGAGCAGGTGGAGGCTATATGTGGACTATACAGTCGTAGCATAATTATATATAATTATATAGAATTATATATAATTATGTCCATTTTAATAGAACATTCGATGTATGACAGAAGTTTTCCAGTTCTCCCCGTCTCTACTGCTTTCTGGTTGCCATTCTCTCTGTTCTGACCTCTCACCATCAATAGATGATGGTTTGGAATGAAGACCAGTATCAAAGGTAAAGTCGAGTGTGGACACACACAGGCCTGCGAGCTGCAGCAGTTCAGAGAGGCAGCCGTCACACAGAGGTGAGGTGAGATCTGTGTCTGATGCAACAGCTCACGTCAGCTCCTTCCTGCTCCTTCTGTCATCAGTGGTGGAGTCAAACGCTCAGGCCAAAACTACCCTGAGGCCGAGGGGAGATGTGTTAGTGCTCCAAACAGGATGACAGCCGGTGATCAATAGCTCATCAGCGATTTCTTTAAAAAAAAAAAAAATGATATTGACGGGGATCAGCTACAGCAGGGTGAGATTTGGGAGCCCTGGTAAATCCCCCCAAAAAATCCATGTTGTGTCTGAAGCTTTCTGTTTTGAACCCAGACGAAGATCTTTCTCTGACCTAAAACCACAAGTGTCTAAACATAACCTTAAAAAAACAACCGGTGACCGAACACGTGTGTCAAAATACAGACACGTGGAAAAAAAAGAAGAAGATGAAACCGAATAAAAGGCACAAGGCAGAATGACATTTAAACACTTTTGTGGGCTCAAGTGTGGGAGGTGCTGTCAAGTAGGTTCACCGGAGCCATCTTTAAATAGAATTTAATGGAGCGTTTTGTGTTGGAAATGAGACTAAGCAGCATCTTTGTCGCAGCCAGATGTGGCGAGCGGAGAGGAATGTTTTATATCCTTTCACACGGCATTTGCATATCAAAGCCGCCCGTGTTTTGATATCATTACGGTGTTTGAAGTGGGCAAGTGTGGTGGGATTATTTGATAAACAAATCATGGGGACTTCGGAGTCTGACGCCAGGTATTTCACACGTTCCTTTGGTCTTAAGCGCCGGGTTTCAGAGTGAATTTGCATCACAATAGCCTCCTCGCTCGCGAGCCTCAAACAAACACACTCATTAGGAGTCCAGTGGCAAAAGCCAATTTAGTGGGTGATTATGCAGCGAGACGCTCTTTAAACTCACTGCTTCTCGCGGAATTCATAGGGCATACTAAACCAGTCGGATCAATGTGCTGGAATTTAATACAATCCCTACTGTGACTGCAGGAAGAGAAAAGTACAGTGGGAGAAGTGAATGCTTCACAGGTGAAACAAGGCTGCTGCAGCAGGAGCCTTGGGTTCTACAATACTATGGTATCCATAGATTATACAGTACATTGTGTCCTTACAGCTACGCTTGTGGTTTCCAGGCACGCATGCATAGCTGCATAGTGCGGTGGAAAGAAGAATTCTCAGATCGAACTGTCTTTTGTGAATTTATTGAGTCAGGAAATACAACAGAGAACATAAGAAAAATAACAAAAGAGTACATCTAAGACTATAATCGAGAATCTATCGGAATACATCAGAGTCTATATTCAGCTGAATCGGTCAGAGCTCTCCACACCTCAGTGCGATGCAGAAATCTGACCGAGAGGAGTTCACTCCTTCAGATATTTATGATATTCTGGTCATACCACTATCGTCAGAAAAGGAAAACCCGTTCATCCATGGTCCGTCCGCCAGCTCCCACACAATCAGCGCTGGATCAGTGCCAGGGCTTTTGGTCGCAAATATTTTGTTTCTTACAAGGTCGAGGTAGGTTCATGCTCAAAAGGTAAAGTAAAGTTCACGGTGTAGAATTCCATACATACAAGGTATAGAAGACAGCTAAAATGTCCATAACACATAAATTCAAAATATGAGAGGTAAATTATACTTCAAACTGTGGTAGGAACTCTCAGCAGATTTATCATTTAGTCATAAAAGGAAAGAAAGGCTCATTACAAGCTCCAGGATTCCAAGGTGACATCTCCAATGTCTCCAGCTCAACCGACCAACGGTAGAAAACTAAGAGAAAACTAAGAGATCCAATATCAGTACACCCACTTTCTAAATCGCCTCTGGTGCGGATCATTCAATAGTGTCCTGCAAGCATCACCTTCCCTAAACTGCCTCTTATTGGTTATTTAGGATGATAATATCAGAGAAAGCCAATCATAGGCAGACTAGGACGAGTTATGTCTGTTTACGTCCTGCTGGAATAAATATCCCATGTCTGTCTATAACATTGCATTACTTCTATACGTGTGTGTTGTGATATTTGATTGTTTTATCTGCAGCTTTTTATGCTGCCATCTTGGCCTGATCTCAGAAAACCGCCCACTCTGGATGCAGTGTTTTCTCAATGGGACTTAAATGAGGCTAAAAAGACAAATCACACTAAAAACAAACATACAAAGTACGTTTACCTGCACTGAATGAATGCTGATGTTGTTTGTTTGTGGATGCACCATATGTCACACCTGTGGTATTCAACCTCAAGTTCCTGCGGCGAGACTCATGCATTAGTGATCAATCATTCATCTTTATCATGGTGATTCCAGGGGCCTTGCAGCGGTGGTAAATCATGAACTTGGCAGCGAGAGGTGGCACCGACTCCTCTTGGACGAGGGCCAGCTACAGAGGAAATCAAACAATTATTGAAAATGTTATGTTTGGTGTGGGAGTAACTCCTCCGCCAGGTTCAGTATGTACAGTATGTGCTCTCCTTCTTGGCTGGACCACAGCAGCAGGGCCAGCCCGATAAATGTGAATGTCTTGCAGGCACGGCTGCCAACTTAGCACCTTTGTTGTACACACAGCAGTTTTGAACTGTGTCAGTCAGTTTCCCACATTGATCCACGCTTGGTCCAACCACATACTAGATTTTGACCTGGTCATTGACATTAGAATTCTTGCTTTTAACCTCATGAACCTGAATAATGAAGAAAGCATTGAGTTGAGCCATCTGACGTTCACATAGTCTACAGACAAAAGTGGAACAAATGCATCCCCATTATTAAAATTAGGGAGAACAAAGTTTTAAGTAAGATAAATGTACTTGTCATGTAAACAGCCTATGCAATGATCATTTCTGCAAACCTTGGACCTTTAAAGAGATAGGTCACCTAAATTTACTCATTCTCTACTCACCACAATATAAAAGTGATGCTCATTGCTTGTGGGGGGGGCGTTTTATCCTTCCACTTATAACCCATCTACATATATACACATGCATTCATACATGCAGAGGTTTTAAAGCCAAAGTAACATAGTTAATTGAATGCGGGAGTCAGACCAAATGTAAAATGACAGCATATTAATTTGAGGATGCCTGTCTGGAGCTGAAAAGGATTTACAATCCCAGCTGGGACTGTGGTGCTCATACATACAAAACCTCTGAATTCCCAATAGCTTCTTGATAAGAGCCAAACAGAGCTGATGGGCAGAGGGCACCGGCAGCAAACAAGACAGGAGGAATGTGTACGAGACATGTCTAATGGGAGTATCTCTAAATAAACCTCCAGGCTTGTTTCTCTCCGCGGTGCCACTGAGTAATTTAGCCCAGATAGAAATCCATAAATATGACAGATGAAGAAATGATGAGGAGTGATGCCTCTACCTGTATTAAAACCACCGAACTGTATGAGGCCTCTCCATTTGTCATCCTTTCCTCAAACACACGCTGAGAAATTGCCAGGGAGGGAACACATGCAATGGTTGGTTTCGACACACTGTGTTATCCACAGGTGTATCATTAAAACACTCGTAAACAGACCCGGCTAAACGCAGGCACAGGAAGAATGTTCTTCAGATTGAGCAATATGTTTCAGATGCTTCCTGACAATTACTTTCATATACTTCCAATTTGCAACAGCCAGCGTGTTTCTATCAACGTGATGAAGAAGTCGTTTTTATTTATTAATTTTTTTGGCACAGCTGCCAACTGTTATTGGCCTCCTTGCCATTTGTCCTGCTGGTTATCCAACCGTCGTGTGCAATGTTTGTCCTTGTTTTGTCTTTATTCCTGTTTGTCTGTGTGTGTGTGTGTGTGTGTGTGTGTGTCTGTGTGTGTGTGTGGGGGGCTGTTGGACTCTTGATTCCTGCAAACTCACCTGAGGTCCATCATCCAATCCCCTCAACACGCCTCCTGCTGGACTTGAACATGGGTTCCTCCACACTCGTGGTCCCACACATGGTTGTGACGCGACGGCCTCTCGCCGCCTCTTGCATCTCTTCAGCCTGTTCTTGTTCTCCGCTCTATTAACGCCCTGTTTGCCTCGGGTCTATTATTCTACACCTGCCACGTCCAGCCAGCCTTGGTTTGGACTTGTTTCAGATCTGTTTGTGTGGCTGCCAGCCCTGCACCCAGGAATCCGAGCTGTGGACTTACTCCGACTCATTCACCTTGTTGCAAACTTAAGAACAAATACTTTAAATCCTCTTCTGTTTCCATCAGTGTGTTTTTACATCTGTATCTATGTAGCTCAAAGCATCTGGGTAGGATTATTGTCTTGAAAGAAGGTATTAAAATAAGTCCACAATACATGTAGTTTTTTTTAACAATCAACCAAACCATGACCTTGGCAGACAGTTGCACCATATATTAATTAGTACATGATTCACTTGTCATTATGTACAGCCAATGAGAGAACTGCAAACATCCCGGCTGCATCACTTATTCACACAGCAGCTCTGTTAGCATGCAGAGGCCAAAAGCACCTGCGAGTTTGGTTTTGTACCTTTGCCACTTCATGGAATCCACATGAATTAGCAGCAGCTAATAAGATTAGCTGGGAACAGTCAACAGCTCATTTCAGCCTGATTGAAATTGCAGCTGTTGCACTTTGAAAGCTGCGTTCTTTAAAAAATTTAAATTTTGGTGGAAAATGATAAATGATTCGGCCGTAATCCAGGTGGCAAATACATTTTCTCCGAGAACAGCGTTTTCTTATCAACATAATTTCAAGGAGACAGAGCTGCACTCGCTGCGCAGCTAATGAAGACCCCGACTATGAGATTAGAACCACAAAGATTTATTCACCCAGGTTTAGCAGGGTTCTGGAAGGGAAACGGGAGTTTACTGGGTTTTACTGTTTATCTCAAGGAACACTTGACCCCCCTCTGTCTGCTGTGCTGCGGGTAGCAAAGAGAACAGCAGGCCTGGGACCCTGGGACTTTACCAAGGCCTGATCCCTGCAGCTCCAGCAGCCGAGTCCAGCACCTCTGAGGGTCTCCCTTCAATTAACACCCAGCTGTTCTCTACAGCGATGTGGGGATCAAGGCCACCTTGGCCCTCCTCTTCTACTACATCCTACATGAACACACCACGCAGTCCAGCCCCCCCACCCCCCAACACACTAAGTATAGGATGCACCGTTCAAAAATAGAAACTGCAAAAAAAGATTTGGTTAATATGGTGTTGGGAAAAGTGAATTTATTTTTAATTTGTGAGTCCTAAGGTCTGATGCACACTAGAGGGGGCGTTAGCAGGGGCGTTCCCAAAAGTGGGAGGGGTTTGCAAAATAATCTTGATGCTACCTCTAGTGTTCGTAAATAGCAAACATGTCTGATATTGACGGATATGCGTCACCAACCAGATGTTGCGTACTTGTATAGCTCACTAAAAATAACAAGTTCCAGTTTGCGCTGCAAAATGTAGAAGCCAAGCTAATTCTCCCTTTTCAGCCATGAATTCATCCATAGTTTTCTCTTTTCTCTAGTTTCTCTTCTTGGTTTTCGCTGCAAAACAGAAAACACACAAGTGCAGCTTAAGTTTCTGTGAGATCCCAAATCTCTGGAATCAACACTATCGTACAAACGGCAAGTGTCTGGTCTTACGTTCCGTCCAAATCATCAAGTGTGAGTGTTCTGACGATTATAATATTAAAAATCTGTTAAATCTGTGACTGTGATTTCCCAACATTTTTAAAATCGCTTAAGAGATGTAAATCCTGTAGTGAGCACCACACCAAACTCTTTTTAAATATAATATGGGGTGATTAGCATTTGCCACATGGTATTTCTTTTACACACAGTCACTACACATTGAATTTTAGCATTAGGTTAACCAATGATGGACAACACTGAAGGAGTGTGTGCAAAGTCCAAAGCAATGAGAGGACAGGAGAGGAGGCAGACGTACGAGTTAAGGAGCTTTGACAGATGGGACAGGCTGGATCACAGCCATGTAAGGCCGTGTAGGTGAGGAGCCGCTCGCCTGCAAGTGCAGAGGAGGGTCTGACCTAATTGACAGATTTAGTACAGATTTATAAACCCTGTTGCCAAGACTGGAGGCTCTCACATTACCAAGGGGCACCAAGGGCAGAAATGGATCCAAAAACAGAGGATGGTCAAGATGGAAACTACCAAGGCGGTCATGGCTTCAGTGTGTGGAGCCAAAAACGTGAATGTCTCCATTTTACTTCAGTAAATATTGCAAACCTGCAGCATGTTGCAGAGTAAAGGAGGATATCCAGTCCCTGTGTCAAATCTGGGCTTTCAAGGAGCTTCAATGCTTCAAGTGAATGACGGCATGTTTGTGAGATTCTAGCTGTCTTCAGCTAAAAAGCCCCAAATCTCTAAATTAGTCAATAAGTAATCGTAGCGTACACTAGTGCCATAACAGCTTGATCTGTCAGTCTTGTGCCTACGGTATTTCTGCTGCCCCAAGGTGGCCTTAAAAGGCAATTGCTGTTTTATTATTTATATATCACATAAAAGATATTTACCATGCCTTTGTGTGGTATCTTTTTTTTCCCCTCAACACAACAGAGTCTATATTACGATAGAATTCTCTTTAACATCGTATATCAACGTATTGGACTGAAAAATACAAAAAACATAAATTCCCTAGTATGAAAAATGATAATAATAAAAACCACAAACAAGCTCAACAAAGCATTTTCAAAGTTGAATATGTAAATGCAGGTTGTATATGTGAAGATATAATTGTTAAACTGATATAGTTAGTTCAGCCTCTAGAGGAGAATCAGCAGATTTACACATTTCTTCCGTTTCTCAATACGACAACAAAATTAGGAAGATATTGAGTGTGAGATTTCCATCAAATTCTTTGAACGTCAATGGAGGTTCACTACTGAGACTCTATCACCGAGCTTCAACACAACTACCTTGGAGTCAGTTGCAGTCACAACAGTCACTTTTCCGGTTAAAGAAAAGGTTTTGAGAGGGAGCTTGTCTGAAATCAAATTTAAAGGACCTAATGCCATTTCCCTCTTTGCTTTGTCCTTGCCTTCCTCCCTGTTCATTTATCTCATCTCGACAGGGATCAATAGATACTACAACCATATCCCAAACACACCGACAAATGTCTCACTGGTAATTCTTAGCACAGCCTGCAGATAAAGGGGGCCATCGTTCTATCGCTGATGTCATCTCCAAGCGGCAAATCATCCGTCGGTGGGTTGTGCCGGGAGAGTTTTTTGATTGACAGGTGCGCCCAGCAGGGGTTTGTCCCGGGGGCTGGATCTTTAATGTTTTCTGCGAAATCTAGATGGTTTCTTTTTTCAGGTGCGGAGTGGAAGGAATAGCGGATAAAACAATTTTAAAAAAGGCAGAGCAAGTGTTGCGCTGCATCTTTTAATCCCATTTCAACACTTTCTTGATGTGAGTCTTCAAAGGAGATAACCTCATGTTTGACTCAGCATTGTTCGCAGGATTCACTGTCTTTTTTATTTTATTTTTTTGCCATACAGCTGTCAAAGCTGAGGTTTAGTGTGATGTGCCTCTAATTCAGTCTGGTTTATCAAAATAAACTCCATTTCACAGTTTAATAATGTGTCTGGGAATTAAATGTGACACATGCTACTAACAGGGGAAAAATATATATACGCAGTCATTACAGGTTTCAAATCAAATACACCATTAAGCCCTGTCCACGGACTCCAGAGGACTTCAAACAGCTCTTGTCCTTCCAGTATCTACAAGGAGACAGAGCCAGTGTTGCTGCCTGTGACACGAGAGCCGCGAAAAAAGACATGACAACCACACTTTTTCCCATTTTCCGCCTTTGCCTCTCCGTGCTTCACTGAAGAGCGTGGTTCTCACCGCGGAGTCCTGCCACAGCTCCCATCCATCATCCCCCCCCCCCCCCCTCTCCTCATCTCTGAACGTGATCATCAGCCTCCATGCTTCCTTTAGTCTGCGGGTCCCCACAGGAGACCTCGCTTCCACTTCCCAGCACTTTTACCCTCCTCCGTCTTGTTATTTCCTGCTTCCACCTTGCATCCTGAAATGTCCGCCTACACTTTGTCACTTGTGGGATAAAATGTGCAAATAATAACAATACAAAATATGACATTATAATAAAAGTTTTGGATATGAATATGACTATATCGATTGACTGTTTGAATATATCGAATAAGACTTAAACTAAAAATCGCAACTTTCGCCCTTACCATTTTTGGTAAGGGCGAAAGTGCAAGCGTGAAAGTGCAAGCGTGAAAATGCAAGCGTGAAATGGGGTGAGAGAATGGAGGTCTCTCTCTCTCTCTCTCTCTCTCTCTCAAACACATTGAAAGATGTTCTTGCAGCAACATGCATGCAGAATAGGTTTTCACATCAACACACAAGATGGCACCTTGAAGACGTCAGATTTCATTCCATATATTCACAAATGCAATCAGTATATTCAGATCCCATTGTTCATATTCAAACTTTCATTCCATATATATAGGGTATATATCTTCCTAAGTAGAAGCCATATGTACAAGTGTGTGTGTCTATATCTATATATGTGTGTGTTGATATCAATATACAGTATATATCAACACACACTCACACTCCATTTCACCTTTAACTTTTACTCAGCAAGCGCAGATGATCCCACCTCATCTCACAAGTCCTTTAAAAGTGAAACAATAAGTTGAGCAGGAAGGTCAGAGGTCGGCAGACAGTCTGATAAATCCAGTCGCTGCTATAAAAGAACAGAAGAAGAATGCAGCTGCCTGCCAGAGAGTCGGGTGGGTTCAGACACTCCTGCAGCAAACCAGACAAAATACATAATGGATGTGTCAACAGAGCAAATAAGTTATTGTCGCATGTTTTCACGAAGGGGGTCACACAGGTAAATTTTGTTTGTGTGCTGACAGTGATTGAGTGCCTTCGGGAGCACAAATCAGTTTTTCGTAGACACCTACCTTCTTTCTTTATCTTTGTGGAGTAAACAATCTGTGTTCATGATCCTCGGTGGAGGGGTTCAACAGGCTGAGGGTGAGAGCTGAGTCACCGAGGTGATGTTTGGGAACAGCTCGGAGGGCTTTGGGGGCGATCTCAAGGCTCACAGCCGGGAAACAAGAAAGCAACCTTTTTTTAAATTTTGATATTTATTGATTTACTTATGTAATGATTTGGCCGGAGGCGCAAACCAACAGGCTGCTGACTCAGTCTCACCGGTCTCAGAGGTGTTAGGATTCATTTATGCTGTTTAGGCATCTTTTGCTTTTATTGTATGTCCAAAAAGTAACCATGGAGTAGAAATCGTATTCAATTTTAATGAATTGCTGGAACGTGATGACACAGAATACATGTTTTAATGGGATGCTGCCAAATCGTGTAGCTTCAAAGCTAATTAAGTGACTAAATATGAGCTATAAACAGAACAGGGTTTAAGGCAGCGATAACCAGAACATTAGGCTTGTATGGGAGTTAATTATGTAGTACAGTAATACAGCCACAGCTCTAATAAGCAAATACTTGTATTCTTAGGCTAATAAGACAAACGTGAGGTTTACAAAAATAACCACTACTTACAGATGTTGTGTTGGGTTTAGTGTCTGGCCCCAAACACATTGATGGAGAGGTAGATAAACGTTGGTCGGCTGGTTTAGGACGAATATAATTTATTTACTGCATCGTATAGGAATACAATATTTTCCATCTGTCGTGCTTTTTGATTGATTTAAATAATTTTAACCCTCTTAATTAATCTGGCAACACGTGCACACAGTTTCTGCAAAACACCAACAAACTTGGCGTCTTTGTGTGAACACTGGTTTTGGAAAAAAAAATCATCCCTCATTATACAAAACCCTGATGGGAACCACAGCTGCCAGTTTGAAGGAGCCCTTCAGTTCCACAAAATCTCTCCACTGCCAAGTTTAGTCAACTGACATCTTCACAGAAGACAACACAGAACCAGCTGATGTGAGTATTTACTTAACAGCCACCAGGAGTCACGCAGCTGGGACCCAATTTAAATATGCATTCATTTGATTTTATTTAGAACCAGAGGGAACATACTGATCCACTTTTCACACACTAATCATCTCAAATGAAATAATTCTTTTTTTTTTGTCGCACCCATCGCAGCTCTCAGGTGGAGGTCTCTTTTATTTAGATATGTTAATACACATCACGACGAACCTTCTTTGTACCAGCTAATGTATTCTGTGAGGAAACAGTTCTATTGGTTTTTATCTGTATTCTGACTGTGAATAAATTGAATTTAAGGAGCAACTCATCAGGCGTGAAGTTAGATTCAGTAAAAGAAGCCATTAGAGCTTGACTGTTGTTTATTCCCATTATATTATTTACATATCGTCCAAAAAATCATACAATTTGTATTATATTAAATAATGGATTAAGTGGAGAAAGAATTAATCTCTACAATACGAAACCAGCAGGGCCGGCACAAGGATTTTGTTGGCTCAAGACATTGAGGGGGCCAGAACAGGAAGGTGTGGGGGGGGGGGGGACGATACCCCAGCCGAGGTTAAGTAAATAATGAGTAGACCTAGATCCATTTTTATGTATTCATTCATTTTATAAAGTGGTGGTTGAGGCTGTAAACAACCACATCATGTTTATGCCAGCAGCTCCTCCTGGTAATTCGACACTATTCGAGTATATAATGAATTCTGCCCAGGAAAAAAGTAAATGGCCTCAAACAGAGAGGAAAAACAAGCTGGATGTTTTGCCAGGTGAACCGCGGCGCCTCTCCGATTTTTCGCAGGCACAGAGTTTAGTGGTTATCTCAGAGAGGGCCTGGAACTCTCCGAGGACGACCCTGCAGCGAGGCAACGGTAATATACTGGCTCCTCGTGAAGAGGCAGACTTCAGACAGAGAGGGTAAAAAGAGATGTCAGCCGAGAGAATGTGGGCCTGATTACGGCTGCATACCCACAGACCTGTCTCAGCCTCGTGCACGGTGCAAGATAGATGCACACATGCAGGTACGTGGATGAAGACATTACCCATTTTTTACCATGGCATCACATGTGAGCTTAGTTTTGTAAGTGCAGACACACACAGGTTTTATTATGCTTTCAGTTTTTGTAAATAACACATAACTGGACAATATACAAACACACACACATAGAGTTTTACTCTGGATTCCTGGAAGACATACATTAAGAACTTCCCCGCTTTATTAAATTCACAACAGTGCTATGGGACAATAGGATTTTTTTTTTTTCTTCAAATGATGAATATTTTATCTAAAGAGTTTAATGGGCACCAGTAACTTGATTTCCTTGTCCACATCTACGTGGAATATCATGTTCCTTTTCCAGGTTGGTGTTGGTGCAGTAGATTTCAACATAAACCTAATTTTAAACATCTCAAGAAAACAAGATAAGAGCATGTCCATTATTGGATTTCTAGGTTGTACACTATTGCAAAAATACCACATATCCTCTCCTTGGTTTGCCAACTGTACCTTTTCTGATCTGATCAGCTTTTGGGTGAAAATGTTCGAGCAGTATCATAATTTATGCCATTAAAATAACAAACAGGCGGCAAACACGTGGGGATGGGTGATCAAGGAGAACAGAGAATAACATATGATGCTATAAGTGTTTCCTTGAGGTTACAACACCTCTGTTGTCATGGTTTCGATGGAACATGCAGACATGGCTGTCAAACATTTCCCATGAGAAACAAATAGTGGTCTCCTGTGTAAAAGTCCTGTGTTTTTGTCCAACTAACAATCAACTGTCGACCAGACTTCTTCCTTTGCCCCCCGGAGTCATTGTTCTCAAGAGGACAGAAATTCAGACTGAAGAACATGTGCCTTTTCTAATAATTAATATCTGCATGCTGCTTGGCTAACACATGGAGCGTTTTACAAGTGGAGTCATCAGCACCAGGCCCGACAGTGTTTCCATTTGTTGCAGTGAATGGTTTAATTATTAAAAAGTGTTGCTGAATGAATCTTAAAAGAAAAAAGTAACATCAATACTTTCCACCCAGGTCCCTTTGCACATATTGAAGTTTCACTGCTCTGAGTGAACAATGTACCTCAAGCCTTTCCGGGTGTGCGTTAATTGAGCAAGACAAGAGTAAAGCTGCTCTCAGACCTGCGATGAACTCCAGAGATCCTCCAGAGTTTCTCCTGTGGAGGTTTGAGAAAAAGCAGAGAAAAGCTCCAGTCCCTCAATGTGCTCATAGCTTCACAAAACAGGACATTATGGAGGAATGAATGTGGTGGAAAACACAGAGAACAAAATGTGACACGCTGCTGAGGAACGGAGCAATATTTCATCTTTGAAAATCAAACTTGCCCGAGGATGTGTCATTTTGGTCGAGGCAATTAAACATTCTCCAGCTGCACATTATGGCGCCCGTGATACACACACACAAAAAAAAATCGCCCCCTCCCATAACACTTTCATGGGGGCTTGCACTGGATTTATTGGTCAGTAACGAGCATTATCTTTTCCTCTCTTTCTCTCTCTCTCTTACCACCAACCTCCACACACTTTCCTAGCAGCTGCACGAACACTAATGTTTAGGCACCATAGAATTGTTCTAGCAGACGTGAGCTTTGAAGCCAATGTTTGCCTCCCACAGTTTCTCATTTACATAAAGACACCTTCTCAGAGGCTGCACACAGACACACACACACACACACACGTATAGGAGACAAAGAATATCAGTAGCGAAACCCTCTAACAGATTCATACCTTTTGAATACAGGCTAAAGAAATGCATATTTGCAGTAAACACGGTAATGATCTACTTTGTGTAATGTCGTGCGTATACATTCTGTGAGCAAAACCTATCAAAAGTGCACAAACACACACACACACACACACACACAATCTCCCTCTCCCTACTCCCATCTCTGCTGGTGTTCACAATTCCCGTGGAGTTTATGCTTCCTGAACCCAATTATGCCTCACTAGCAAATTAGCCACCATTAGCGGGGCACCAGCGTGCATCACCAGGGGAGATGGAGAGACCTTTAGCTCCTCTTGTGGCCTGCTCCTCTGCTCACCAAAATACTGATTAGCTTATAATTCACACTAATGCACAGGGAATTGCGGCACCTCTCCACTCTCCCGCCATTATTGTCAAGTGTTAGCTGCCAACGTTAAGACGTTAGGTGGTTGGCATGGTTTGGATTCTCGCGCGTACCTTCAGATCCCTCGGTGTGTGCACGGCCTCCCGTCACTTCAGAAGTGGCTGAGCAGACGTTCTTGCACTGTGTGCATGGTAAACACAGCAGAGGAGACACAGCAGTGCTCTCAGGATGCCATCCTGAGCTGGCAGTAGTACATAACTGCGGAGGAAGTACAAGACTCTCTGGGCTCGCATTAACATAGCTGTTGATTGCCTTTTGAATCACATTTTACTGCATCAGATGTCTGGTAATTGCATCTTACTGCCACCTCTAAAGGCTGTTAAAGTCGGAAGACATCCAGCATCCTTGGAACTGTGTGTGTGTGTGTGAGGACAGCGTGAGGCACAATGTCACTGTGCATCACCGTAAGTTACTTATGTTCAAACGAGATTCTGATAATTAGTATCAGAGAAATTCCTCTTCAAATTCATACAGTATAAAGTATCTTAAATATACTTTAAAAACAGGTTATAGAGGTGAAACCTTGGGCCCTTTGCTAAGAAAAGGGTAAATCCATCTGAACTGAACTAGAGATGGAGCAGTGAAAGATGTGGTTCAGCGTAAACCCGCATTATGGGCTGTAAACCCCCTGATGTTGTTTTACAAGGAAACTGAAACCATTAATTTATGACGGAGCCATTAGACTTGTCATAGTAACCAGTACAAGATTGTGCATTGTGTAAATAGTGATGCAGTTCTGAGGCCTAAGGCTTCCACACTGTCTATGGGTAAGCTCCAGCAACAACACAAAATAATCAATCACCACAACATCCACACATTTCCCTGCTCAAGGCTGTCTTTTAATGTCAGTGTTTGTGCTTTTTAATTTATTTTAGATTAATTTTTTACCACCAACACAGATGGCAGACTGTTCTGCACTGGTCCAAACCAGCTTTGCATGCAGACGGTGATTATGTCTGAGAAGGAAAGGAGGGCAATTCTGAATAAGTGCCTCAACCAGCAAGGGACTGGCAACCACAGTGGTATGGGGAGGCACCGGAGACCATGTGGTTCCTGGGTTCTACTGGCACAGGATCACGTGGGATGTGACTGATTGGGTTCGGCAGGGGGTTGACATCTGGAACACTAAACTTCCAACTCTACGTTTACTCCAAGAAATGGGTTGTTAGGCCATATGTTACACAAACTTTCTTTTCAAGCAGATTGACTTGTGTTAGTTAAATTAACCGATTAAAATACAGTGACACCGATGCTGCATCCGAGGTTGTGTTGATCACTAATGACCAATGAAAGTACACAATGTGGTTTTAAATAGTGACTGACTATATGTATAATTAATAGGTTATAATGGAGTTACTAGTATCCACACTTGATGTTGTATAATCAGATTAAAACGTCAGCCGTTCCAGTTCTAAGAAGGTAGTGCCAGGTCTTGTGTATGTTACTTCAGACACTTTTATCATATAGGGGGAGAGGTTCATCCAGAAACATCTAAGTAAACTCAGTTAGTCCAGACACACCTTCAATAAGTACTTTGTGTTGTTTCCTTGAATTGCCAGTCTAATCTCAATCTGCATTGAAATAAACCCATAGACAGAAGAACAGGAGCAGAACATGAACTACGTCTGTATCTCTAAGTACTGAATGCATCATAGAATTAAAGGTGAATGTGTATTTCTTCCAACAGAGCACAGCTGTTTTAAAAAAGCATTTCTCATTTTGATCTCAACAGAATTTCCCCAAGCAAACCTCTGGGAATTCATGTGGTGTTTTTCCTGCTGGTGGCAAGGCAGTTGGATTCCACAAAGATGTCAGTCATCAGAAAGGTCACTGTTACAGTTTATTTCTGTGCCTGAGCACCTCAGCCCCACTGGACTTCACAGACATCTGTCTACGTTATGTCCTATGCCCTATAAAGAATGTCTATTTGTTTATTCCTCTGAGTTTTTAAGTGACATTCATAAAACCACGGTGCATCGAGCTCAGCTGAGATATTCAGAAAAGAGGCGTACGCTTGACTTTAAAGAAAATGTTTCATCCCATCTTCGTGTCTAACTTTTCACAGACATGGAAGGAATCTGAAAGGAATCCAAAGAATGTGTCAGACAATGATCAGAAGTTTAAAAGTTATGTAAGTTTTCTTACTTGGAAGGATGTCAACTATCAAAAGTACCAACACCTCTGTGAAGTGTGCGATTGTCTATTTCTGTTTGTTACAAAAGTCACGAGATCATTATGAGGGTGAAATCATTTTCTATGTCGGAGACGGTTCCAATTTGGTATCTTCCAGTAAACCAGGGCGACGAGAGATGACATAAAAGGCTGCGGTGACATGGCCCGTTATCAAGGCTGCGTCGGTCAAGAGGAAGGCGGCTGAGCCAAGTATCCAATCACAGGGTAACACGGATAAGCACGAGATGCTGGAAAGGGTTTCACTGTGCGAGTTGAAACAAAGGATCCCCCGCTGTTTGTTTTTGATCATGTTGAGGATATGGACCTCCTCCAACACATGGCAGGAGAGCGTGGTCTCAGAATCTGCTGCCTGCTCCTCAGTCACTGGCATGAAGGCAACACACTGTACAAACAAGCCCCAGGGAATAGATGCTGGACCCACAGGGGGGGGGCGGTGACAAATCTGACAATGTAGATGTGATGAAAGAGATTAAATAATCTTCTTTGAATCAAAAAGCAAGATTGTTCAACTGGCTGAACTCCAGCATCTGCTTATTCACTTGAACCCAAATATACTTTAAAATCGCTAGTAGCCTGCTGTCCAAGATGGCGGAGCCGTAAACCATGGACATCTTCTCATGTGCGACTCACATACACGGCCGATATCGACCTGGAATTTGAAAATAGCATCGTCATGTAATCCCAACTCGAGTTAAGTAAGAGAGAGACAAACAAGAAATGAAGTTTCAAAATTAAAATTTGAACACAAGTAGATACTTAGTTCAACACAAAAAGTATTTTATGATTTTAAAACAGTGTCAGTGTTGCTTTTAGACCCACTAATAATATACCCATATACCAAACCCCCTTACAGACATCATTATCAAATTATAGCAAGAGACTGTTGAACCTTCTCTACAATAATTATTTGAATAATTACATCAAACCATCTGGTTCCCAAACATGTCAGATTAATACTATGTGCAGTTTTGTCTTAATGGACAGTTACACCACATTATGCACTTCAGCCCCTTTTTATTCGGCTGAAAAGTTTTAAAGCTTTAATTTTAATAATTAGACTGAAAATGCATTCAATACTTTTTAGACACATTATTCAACTTTACCTGTGAAGTCTAGTTTGATGTTTTATTTTCATCTGTCTCGGATGTTTTGAACTGAACTTCTCAACCTACAACTTTTCAACTTGTTATTTAGCACATTCCATTGTTTATTAATGCAGAAGAAAAGCTTTATAAACACCGGTGTATATTCTCTATAATCCTTTTTTACCCAAATTTTTAACTCATGTCAGAAAAACCCTGCATAGATGAAAATACCCCCCCCCCTCCCTATGTCAGTGTTGAATATTCATCTGAAACACATCTGTCAGCACATGCAGACAGCAGGAGTTCCCCTTTGATCAGGTGTCACGTTGGATGGCACTGCAGTATGAAAATGGGAAGAAAATTCAATTATCCTTCGCTTTGTTGTTGCGTATTAATTATGCTTCAATGTGGGTGCAGCGGTGAATGGAGTTACGATGGATTTAAACAGATTCCGGGGGCAACTGGGTGAGTGTTGACTGCGGGTGTTTGCACACTTGTTAAGGAAGGTGCTGGTATTATAAACCATTTTTGAAACAAAACTGTACGTTGGTTATTGCAGATGAATGGAGATAAATGAGGGCAAATGGTCAGAGAGACTTCCAGTGACAGGCTTCTCTTTAAAACACGGACATATTGTGTTGGAGGGTTCATGTAAACACACACACACGTGTTCTAATGTAATAAATAACTAGGGGAGGTGCTGCACACCACTACGTTCTGCTGCTTCCTGCCCTGGAGACAAAACTATACTGTGGTTTATGATAATTTAGAGTAAAAATGTAAATGAGCTCATCTGGATTCTCTGCCTCAAACTGGAGTTGGAGGATAGATTCCAGCTGTGATCGTGCATGACCACACGGATCGGTTGAAATCGATGGAACACAAGCTTTGCAAACTTATTGGGAGTAAAACTCATGGAAACAGGATAAATCGATACGGTCGCCATGATGTTGTTTTGAGTATGATTCTTAAAAAAACAGCATAATTAAGAAGTTAAGAGATATGAAACTGTTCTGATCATAAAACAACACACTGGTCTTCCTTGGTTTTAATGCTACAGCCAACTGTATGTTTAGATTTTCCTGACAAGTGGCCTCTTGAGGCTGCTTGTCTGGTCTAATTTTGGCAGTTTTTTGGATGATTGCAGCCGAGTGCTGGCAGTGTTGGTTCCGTTTTGGCAACAAGACTTGAACCAGTAAAGTTAGATTTATATTTGCGGAGGTGATTTCAGACTTTAGTCGGCAATGCCAGTTCACTTTTAGCAGCCGGACCTGAACCAGTGCACTGGGTGGTTCAAATTGAATTCAGAGTCTGGCAAACGTATCTGGCCCGAGTTATTTCTTCAGGCCTTCTATGATTGGACCGTTATTGGGCCAAACCATTTCAGCTATCGGGGGACAGCCCCCTCTCAGCAGCACTGGTGAAAGACGCTTTGAGTTGCTGCTGAACGCCAAAACAAAACTGGTTGGTCATACCACAAATTTAACTTTGACATTAGTAAAAGCGGTTAAAATACTGTCTCAATAAATTGTACTGTAACCGGCAACCATCCCCTACTTCTCTTCCTAATTGTACCTGTTTTTATAGAATGTGCAGGGACAACTGATATTCAGATTGTCTTTCTACTAATGTGAACAGAGATCTGCGACAGGGACCTTTGACCCAACCAGCCAAAGAGTGGGTTTGAACACCCAGAGGTTCAGATATGCTTTAGCAAAGTAAATGCTCAGAAGTTGTATAATCCCAGTTGCATTTAAACTTCACAGGTATTCATGGGTTGTTAAAGTACTTGTAGCCCCTTTAAACACCAGAATACCAACATGTTTATTGTTTTGAAACATGAGAAGCAGAAAGTGCATTTAAAGTTTCTTAACCTCATCAACCCATGTAAGACTGATTTACTGTCTCTAGACACTTTCCCTGTTACCTGATTATACCTATTTGGAATGTTGTTTACATTTATAAGATATAGTGAGGAACATATTTGAGAGTGTTGCTGTTTTCATCACAGTATAATGATGCACGATTGCATCTTCCCATACATATTTACCGTTTGCCCCGGAGCCTTTCATGAGAAACTCACTAATCAATACTGGCTTCTGTTCCCTCCCTCTTTGTGTAGTTTTCAGGACAAGTTTAGGCTGACGTGATATCAGCCGTGGAACAAAGTCACTTTAAAGTAATTCAAACTTTGCCAGAGGCAACTAAACTGTCTGACTACTCTGTTCTCTGAAGGAGACGTGCTGCAAAGCAGACGAGATATAGAGTTTCTCTTCAGGCTTCAAACGATAACAACATTTAAACATTTGTAAGTTTGGGGGGAATTTGTGCATCGTTCTGTGTCTGTGTGTCAAGATTCTATCAGCAGTTTCACTATTTGATCACTGCCATGCTGTGTGCTGAGGGGGAGAGTCGGTGTTATTGCGGGTCCCACGGACCCACAGGGTTATGAGTTGCAATTATAGCCATCTTCACAAAGTCCAGACGCATGCCAGCTGCAGTTAGCTACCTGACAGAACATACATGCAGTGCCGAGTCGCACGGATTAAGGCTGCTAATGATAGAGAGATCTGTTTTGATTTATTTATTTACTTTTCAGGAACTCTACTGAGTGGAAACAAAGTCTTAACTCGTTTATCACTTTGCGGCTTCTTTTAAAAGAGCAATGCAAGCACATGTCATCAAGTAGGTACACTCAAGATGTCAGTCCACCTGACAAATGGGTTGATTCACTGATGCACAGGTGACGTTTAGATGCTGGAATGTGCTTCTGATGGGCCCGACCTGTTCCGTGTCTCAGATAAACATCCTCAGAGTCGGTCTTGTCGCTCCAGGCTCGGCTCCTGCAGAGGTCAGGCCCAGGCCTGCAGCTCTCAGCCTGCAAAGCCTCCTGAAAGTCTCACTCCGGAGCCAAGAAGTGGAAATGGGTTCGTCTTTTCTTAAACAACTTAATTAGTTTTTCCCCTTCATCCTCTAATTCCTCACACAAATTGGTGACATGTGTCTGAAGTGACCGAAGAGTCTTTGCAGTCACTTCAGACACGTTGTGTTTGGTTTTGTTTCAGCACACTGTGCTGACTTCTGGACGAACTTCAGTGAGGAGTTGTTTAATTGTCCTCCAGGCCCTTTAATTCAATTTATGATCATAATCATTCCAAGACATCAACTGTGAAGCTCACTTTTGGAAAAGGAGGTGGCTTTAAAATTACTCTTGGCCCCTGTGGAAATAAAGAGAATGCTTACGCAATGCACTTTTAGTCTCTTTAAGGGAACTGCATCTGACTAGAAATGAAACCTCTCAAGTGTGGAAAAATGCATCCTATTAACTGGTTTGATTACTGGCATAAAAGTTTCAAAGTGAACGGTGTCTTCCTGTAAAAGTGCTAAAACTCAATGTGCAGCTCCGTTCATGTTTAAAGGACAATAAAAGTAAATTAAAATACATTCATTACGATGCAAGAACAATAGAGGAATAATGGAGGATATATATACTTGTGCAGCTTCAACATGCCACTATAGGTGGATGTGGTTACCTGTGGTTACCTTCGGCTCGAGCCAGGCTGCCTGCTTCTACCCCTAATTCAGCCTCATCCCCAGGAAATTATGTTTCTATTATAGGAAATGCAATAGCTGGCTGGATTGCGCTCAGAGGCAACATAGATTTGAAATGAATGAGTGGTCGGGAGTCGCCAGCCTGTGGTTGCGGTGGGTGGCAGCTGATCAGTCAGAGTCAAGAGACTCTGCAGAACTATGTTCCTTGTTTTGATTTTATTTAATTTTTGAAATAAAGTTACATTTAGTTCATCCAGCTTTGGTTTGTCCCTGAGCCAGGATTGTAACATCTCATCTGACTCACACACACACGCACACACTCTCACACACACACACACACACTCACACAGACAAAATCCCCTGAGCTTTAAAAGGTTTGTTTCTTTGCCATGTGATGCAATGTGTGTCTGTTGACCCGTCAGCCCACCACTTGACCTGCAAATACAAAATCACCTAGAGTGGTATTTGTTCTTTGGTTTGGTCTATTCCAGCTCTTTGCCTAAAACATGCTGCTGTTACGTGTCATCACTGATGAGCTAAATGAAAACTGTCGAGAAACTGGATGCTAGCTTTCACCTGATTTTCTGCAGTTAACTAATGTTATGCTTAAGCTCCTGTCTTATGAGCAGAACCCACAGAAGAGACAGGAGGACCCATACAATGAGTGCCATGTGCACTGGTGTGTTGGTAGAGAGCACAGTTTGTGAAGGTCAGGTGGATGTGTCTGCCCTGGAGACACACTATTATAGTTTGATGCATATTGTATAATAATAATAATCTATTATCTGGTTCAGCCCCAGCAGAAAACATGCCACTGTAACATCACTTATTATTGTACATATTTTTCTTTTCCATATCTGTAACTGGGACTTCACCTTGACCTCCACCCGTCACATTCATCAGCAGCCGTGTAGCGAGATTTTTTTTAAGCTATTTTCATATCGAACCAGTTAACATATTAACATAAGTCCTTTATTTTGAAACCTGACAACGTCCTGTATGAAATAATTAGGCTGCAAATCAACAATCAGCTCGATGCTCAAACTCCCTCTGTTCCAGATTAGGATGGACGTCGAGTCTGTCCCACTCTGAGAGACGTTTTCATCTCTGTTTGGGACAACCTACTGCTGTGAGCAGTGTTTTTTCTGAAGTGGCTCCCACAAAGAGTTTGTCCTGCAAATGTCATTATCGTCATCACCACCATCTGACATCAGACGCCTCGTCAGAAAGAAGCCGCTGCAGCAGTTGAATCAAAGAGGTTCGTGTTCAATAATTTAGTATCGCACTTGGAAGGATGTAAAAAAATATATTTAAATGGCCCTTGATATTGGAAAATGTTCCCCAACATCTACTGGATGTATTGTCAATACATTTTATACAAACATACATGGTTCTCAGATGCTGTGTCAAAAAATTGGTTCATAACTGAGTAACTGCAAAACTAATCAGTCGTACTTTGTTTTTCATGCAGAACTTATGCTAACGTGCTAAACTAAGGTAATAAACATGGTAAAAATACAAAGGCTACACAGGTTTGTTGAACATCCGTTGGCAATTTTGGCATTTACCAAATTACAGCTGCTCCTAAGTGTAACCTTCTAGTTCCAGAATGCAGTTGACCAATTTCGGACTTTCCTATTTATCATATTCTGTGTTACGTTCAGGGAGAAAGGAGAAAACATAACAAAGCTTTGAGGTTATTATAACGGGTTCTAGCTTGATAACAAAACTTTTTTAACAACCGACATCAGTTTATTATTTCTCCTAAACTGGCTGCTTGGCAAAGAAGTCAGGGAAAAAGTGTCAACCCTCATTTTCCAGGACGCATTTCATTTTTACGCCGCACTAATGTGACTAACAAGCCACAAATAAAACTAGAAATCTGTTCTTTATTAGACAATAAAACAGTCAAATCAGTGCCCGTACAACTGAATTATGCTGCAGTTAAAAACAGCATATGATTCCATATCAGATCCAGATAAATCCTACTACTACACCAATTTACTCCCTAAACCAAACAGCAGATCCCAGTACACTATCAGACACCTTTTTAAAAGATCCCAGTGGGAAATAAAGACCATTTTCCTTACTGGTCAGTGTGTTTCTTGCCAAAGTGTCAGAAGAGCGCGGAGGCTTAAGCCCGTGTGCGAGACCTCTGACAGCGTCTGCATTCACCCTCAAATCACATGCTGTTTAGCTCAGGAACACTAATTAAATTTGGAATCCAATTATGGGAATGGTAATGAAATTTCCAAATGGGGAAACTCGTAATCTGCTCATTGAGGTATTTAATTACCAGCGGGTCTGTGCATTGCAGATACGTTACACCTCTGGATCCGGCGGACGGAGACATGGACACGAGTTTGACAGCCCGAGTGTTTAAGAGTAATGGAGGAAGTGTGTGTGTGTGTTTGTGTAGCATGTCTGTGTGTGTTTACTATTTTTAGACAACCATGGTAAGCTCCTGGTTATTTGTAAGTGATCGTTTGGGGAGTTTTTTTCATTTAGTGATTCATACACTTTCAAGCCAGTTCTTACTCAAAGCTTATTTCAAACTGAAAATCTGAATTGGAGAAAGCGAAGAGAGCTTTGTCTCGACTACATGTTGCCAAGAAATATGCACAACAGTGTCTAGAACAAAACAAAGTACAGCTGGAAAATACAACTAAAGTTGTATGTAATAATAAGATCTGTCTTTTTTGTTTTGTTTTGAGCCGAAATTTAAGAAGAATGAAGCCAATTAATTTGAATAAACTGTCAGACGAATTAAACCACAGTGTCAAACCCATATTTAAGAGACAACAACATTCAAGACAACCTTCTTGGATTTTTTTGATATTCTGCATTTCTGTCTTTATTTTGTTTTGATCCTCCTGGACATGGATGAAGCCAGTCTTACAAAAATCTGTTGAGAGATGTTCTGCTGTTCCTCACAGACGATTCTTTCTAGCTTCTTTTTAGTGAAGAGATTCTTCTAATCTATCTTCTGCTTTAAAATGACACTTAGCCAGATTGTAGTTTGACTTTTTCCCTCCTTCTTCCTGTCAAACTTCTTGAGTCCTATCTCACAACCAGCACCAACCACAATGCAACACTCTCTGCTAGTTTCACACCAACGCAATTGTCCTTTCCCAGTCCAATCTGAGCACCCATGGGTCTGTTGGTGTTAAAATGGGGGGGTGGCAGGCACATTGCTATCTTGAGGCAGCAGAGAGTGATTGCACACAAAAAAAAACTGTCTGAAGGGACAACGATTGCTGTGTCGTACCAGTTGTGGTCATTTGTGGGCGAAAGACCATCTGGAGGAGAACACACAGATTTGAGAATCTCACCGTTTTCTCCAGGAGCCGCGTCAGGATCACCCAACGTGATTCAAACTAACTTGTTTTTGTTTCCTCTCGTCAAAGAATGTGGAACCAGGGTTCATCAGGCCTCTTCCTGGTCAATTCAGGTTTCAATAGAAATCTGTAACTACATTTGATATATCTTAAACATAATTGTAAGTAGGGAAAATTATATTAACACTAGTAATTACTATATTTAAAGTATCTACATCACCTTATCAACAAAGTAATATCCACAACTGAAAAAGTCTTCAATGAAGAAAAGACCAATTACAGTGACATGTCCAAAATGGTTTGTTGATAAATTGAACATTTCAATAATGATACTTGTTAATCTGAAAAGGTAAATTACATTTCCACCAGACTTCTGTTAGAGATGAAAAAGAAATGACACATCAATAATTCAATTAAATCTATCAAATTCAAGCAAATTAAATTTTGACTAATGACCATATGTGAATATATAATCCTACTTTAAAATTCAACCCATTCTAACATACTACAATGTAACTTCCAGTAGTAAAAATAAAATTGTTATTACTGAGTCCCACTTGCAGAGCATTATAGAGATTTGTGCAGTGCATGTGTCTGGAGTTGCCTACGACACCTTTCTCTGAATATATCTGCACAGACATTTAGGTTCATTATTGGAAAACCCTGATTCAGGCGTCTCTCTGCCATGTGACAGAACCGATCGATCAATACAACCGTCTACCTGCACTGTACACACACATAACAGTGAGTATTTTGACTCTTCAACTTTATTTTCTTCTGTTTTAAATGTCTGACTCCAGTAATTGTTCGTTGCGCTCTGAGCGTCTGCCTGAACACTTCCTGTGTCGACACAGACAAAGGAGTGAAGCTGCTGCTGCTGCTGCTGTGATAACAGGCTGTTTTCAGCACACAGCCTTTCAACACTGCAGTACAGTCTCTACCTCGCTGCATTCCGGGCACTACACTTCCTGTGCTGACACCTAACTTTTGGTATAGGATATAAATGCACATCCTGTATGGATATGGAGTCGCTGCGCTGTTTAAACTAATGCCATTCAAACAGGAATTAGTACAGTTTACGCTTTATAATTATATTCATTATAGTTTCTGTGCTCTCTCTGGTCTCTTTTAGTAGTTTGCTTCATCTCCCTGCATATCTCCCTCTAAGCCCACTCTTCTAACACCTGTCTCTTTATGCCACAATAGCTTTTGCCCATGAACTTTGCTGATTTCTGCAATTTCCAGGTGGCTTGGCTTTTATAGGGCTGTCTTCTTTTTACCCGTCAGTGGTTCTGGCTCCCTTAAGCTTTTAGTGCTGCCTGTTCCTCCAGCCGTTGGACCACCCTCCTGAGCAGTCCCGCCTGTTTCTGCAGCGCCCAAAGGGTGTCTTCAAGTGGACTCACTTGCCTCTCTAGCCTCTGGGTCACCACAACAAGGCGTCCTGCCTGTTTCTCCCGGCCCCCTGTTGCCCTGCAGTCAAAACTCTCTTCAAACACCTCTTCACCATGGGCCCTGTATCGCTGCATGGGCGGCAGCAGCTTTCACCTGCCAGGGACGTAGCTTGCCCTGCTGCCAAACACCTGTTTTATACGGTCATGGATAGTGTTGAGGAATTATTGACCATCCTCACACATTACTGTATATGCAACTATATATTATGTATATAATGTATATTACACTATATCTGTACAGGAGAATAGTGCCTGTCTAATTCCACAGTTTAGGGACTTTCATATCTAATTCAGATGCGCCAGACAGAGAGGCACCGACTTCAACTCTTTTGCGTATTTCACCAGTGGCAAGACGTAAGGACACGATGTGACTTACTTATGCATACTTTAGGTTAATCTATCCAATAGGATGGAACACCTACATGTAACATAGAGAGTGACAGCAGTTCTAGCCATTCATGGATGTGCTGTTTGAATGGGTGACGCAAGTAGAGGGAGATATACTGGGATGCTGTGGGAGACATCTTCATACTTGGGGGGGGGGTGACAATTGCTCATGTGACTCTGTTAGCGTTTGTATGTTGTTCCACCTTCTGGTCTCCTTGAAGTCTTCTGCATAAGACATCAGCTGCTGCCTGAGTTCTCCTTTTCACCAGCTTGCAGAAAACTTCCAGAACTAATAGTTGAACTTTAATCCATGCACACTTAACACATGCAACTTCCACAGTGTCAAGCCAGTGTTGCAATGTGCTGTCTTGGGACTCGGCACAATAAAAACATACCAGGTATAAGCAATCAATGAAAAATACATATACACTCGTAGTCAGGTCCAAAGCCTCGTGAATGGCACAGGAATTTCTCTGCAGATGTGCAGCCCTCCTCAAACACAGAGAAAACCGAATTTACTATCTGCAAAGTCCCTGAGTGAGTGGATTGTTCCTTCAAGTGTTCAAGTGTCAGCCTCAGCCTTGTATATGGAGAGCACAAGCTGTTTAGGAATGTTACTTCCCACCTGCTGTTACTCTCGACACCAATTGATGAACCTCCAGGGGCGCAGAGCGCTACATTACAGTGACAGCCCATTACATTACTCCTGAGAGGGAAAGAAAACATGCGCTTCTGCAGACTCGCCTCTCGTCTAAAAAGCATAAAAAAGAAAAAGTGAAAGAGGGAGATAACGATAATAATGGGTTTAATATTAAATATAAAACAAATTTGCTATTAAAGAGAACTTCCTCCACAAATACCAATGGTCCAATGTAACCGAGTTTGAGATCGTTGTTCCTTACTTTAATTTTGTGCAACTATAAACACATTTATTCCAGCAATTCAGATTGTATTGTACTGTACAACATTTATTAAATGTTTACAAGTAACTTATATATAAGCTGTGCCCTCTCCAGACAGATTGTGTGCACACAACTGGTTGGACATCTCCACAGAAATGGATGCAGAGTAGGAATGAAGCGTTGTAGAAACAGAGCTGGGTCCAGAGAATAGACACCGACGCAGGAGAGCGCGTCTCCCTTCAGTCGTCATGAACGACAAGCGCTCACCAGACAATAAGATGGATGATCTTTAACTAGAATAATTCAGTATTTTTACATAGGTGACATTTTCAATGCAAGACTGTAACTGTAAAACATCTGTTTCTGCTTCTTCCTCCACCTGATGTTCTGAGTCACATGAATATAAATTGTCTTATATTTTGTGACTATGTGATGTTACTTAATTTGATACCTTAAATCAAATCAATACATTCTTATCTAGACACAACCTGTGCTTTCCGTGATGCAACTTCTTGTTTGTATGTGTTACTATACAGCAACTGTAATAAGCTAGAAAATCAGCCAATAATGTTTGTACTGTATTGGTCACACAGACTGGAGTCCAGCAGCTTCCAGTGGCATTTCTTTGACAGAAGTGATTGCGGGGGCCTTGGTGGAGGCGGTGGTGGGGGGGCTGTGAGGAAAACGAGATAAGGAGGAGGCAGTGTGAAGTCAGTCGGCAAAGAGGCCGCGATGAGCATGAGGTAAACATCAAACTGGGGTCGGAACTAAATCATTTGTTCCTTTGTTTCTGTTTTTGTTTCCTGGCCCCGTTAGAGCTCATTCCTTTGATCACTGCCTCAAAGCTTGTAATAGTGCAAAGCGCTGCATATGTCAGATTACTGTGGAAGGCCTGCAGGGGCATAATCAGCTCCACTCTCCCACAGAGCCAGCCTCAAAGTGGTTGGCTTCCTCTGAGAGATGATCTTGTGTCATAATTCTGTCCACTGATTTGCATCTTTATTTTTAGGTGCAGCTGACAGCGTGCAATTTGGTTAAAAGACGTGCAGCGGCACGGATAACCTAAAAATGTGTAAATGGAGTGTTAACATCTGCCTCCAGGGGGCATGGTCTAGGTGAGCGGAAATGTCAAGCCTCTTCAGAATCACAGAAAAGTGGGGACGGAGTAAAGAGCGTATCAGATTCGGCCATTCAGCTGAATGGAGTACAACAGTGGAGTTGGTTGGTGAGAGGTTGTGTGTTCGATGGAAATACAAAATGAGGAGGGGTCCTCTTTCTCCACACAGCCGTAAATATTTGACTCTTGCTGGCGTGTGAATGGCAAGTTTGATTTCAGGAGCAGGACACATGCTCTTTAGTCCCATGCTGCTCATATGCATTTAAGCAAGTTGCTGTCACATTTAATCACTTTCTAACTGAAGTTACCTCCCACAAAGTTACACTGTATTAACGTGTCAAAGAGAAACGTATAATTCAGATTCATTGGCTAAAGACACAACAGACACATTCACTTTCTTAAGGGTTAGACTTTGTTTGCTAAATATGAAGCAACAACCAGGAGACAGTTTGATAATCGCGACATTAAGACTGGACAATGTTAAATTGGGGTTGAGATGCTGGGAGAACATGCTCAGCTAACCACCTGATTGTTGAAGCACAGCAGGAGGAAGGAGATAACACATGTTCACAGCACATGGACCCTGGTGTCTGCCCTGGTCACCAGCAGCTCTTGAACCTCGTTGTCTTTCCAAATTGAAATCTCTGTCTGTGTTTTCATGTTTGGCTTCAGGAGATAATTGTATTCTTTTGTTTGTTTGCCTGGTCACATACAGCCACTCCAGTGAATGTCCGGAGATTATCCAGAGTTCAGTGCATGTCCAAAAGCAGCTAGAGTCACGTATGATATCTGCTTTGTCTTTCATTGTGAGCTGTTTCTTTAGGTATCAATCACTCAATCACATTTTATTTGTAAAGCTCATATTCACAAATCACAATTTGCCTTATAGCGCCTTTTAGAAATAATCATAATTATGGTGTCATTGTCAGACTTAGTGATTGTTATAGTAAAAACATCCTGAATGAGTAAAATGTTAAAAGTTTCTATTTAATGACTTTCAGCTACACCCCCCCACACACTCCATTAAGCCACCCTATGGTGACACTGCGTGCCATCAGTCTCCTCTGAGGCATTTGTGAAAACTACATTTAATTCAAGTTTCTAATTACTCACTCCCCCCCCGATCCCCAGTGGCTAGCCAAATCAGAGAGGAAGCCAGATGAACTCTGCCTAACCAATTAGACAAGTGGGCTGCTTGAGCTAATGACATGAACAATAGACTGTGGTTGCTTCATTGCTGCAGGAGGAGGGCCCCAGGTCTGCAGGACCCCCCCCCCCCCCCCCCCCCCCCCCCCCCCCCTCACTAAGGAGAAGATTTAAGAAGGATTGCACTTCCTGAGCCAACTGCAACATTAATTACTTTATAGGGGCCTGGGAGTATGATGTGGCCTCTCTGCCCTCCAGGGCCACAATTGAATTTCTTCAATTGACCTCTACCAGAACATTTACAGCGATCTGACTTCAACAGGAACACTGTACGGAGGGTTTTTAAATGACCAAGACGACTGGAGAAAGATTGTGAAAGACTTGTGCTTATGACTGTATAACGATGCAATTCAGATCTATAATGGCTACAATTCAGACGTCTGTTCAAGCACCAAGAAGATGAGATTATTTCCTTTAATTATGACACTTTTCCTCTTGCTCTATTCTTGCCGTGGCCTCAAGTGCAGGGATAAATGGTCTCCACAAGGATCCATGTATTGGTTGTGAAATTCGTTTATGATTCATCAGGTGTAATAAGACCTGTATTGTCATTTTGAGAACTCAGCACACAGCTTTAGATTGAATATTACATTTCAGGTTTCTCCTCCGCATCACTGCGCAAACATTAAATGACTGACTCTTATCTAAATCTAACAAATGCAATGTAAGCAGTGAAAATGTACCAAATTAATTAACAGATGGACAATAAAGAAGTGGATGAAGTCTTTAATGTAGAATAAAGCAATAAACAGTTTTTAATCTGCATTTAAAGCAACACTAACTTGTTTTTAAAAACCTTAAAATCATTTTAAAGGTACACAAACTTATATTAGGGAGAATCACATGCTTGTCATTGCCACAGCGCTCCCTGGAGGCCTGGACTTGTACTATGTACTGGTGTACTGTGTTCTGGAACATGTCAACCTGCTTTACGGCACGTCACACATCGACAACCAGACCCGGAGCTAGCAGCTAGCTAGGAGACAACCAGTTCGCCATTCTCAGTGTGGACATAATGGCACCAACGAAAAGTGAAGAGGACATGATGTCGGATGCATGACAGACTCGTAGACTCGTATTAACAACGGTGAATTATGCATCCCACCTGTAGGGGGAGACCAAGTTTAGCTGAGAGCGAGTCTTGCATTGTGTTGCTTTTAAGTTCGCATTCGGCAGCTGGTCACACACCTTCACTAAACTATGCTCGCAATACATTATAAGTGATGTGACACCTGCAGGAGTTCATCGTTTGACCACAACAGAAACATCCCTACATGCTTTGCCTTTGTGCTCTCCTTTACTCTTAACACATGGACCTCACTGAGTGCACTGCAGCATCGCTTTGTGGTGGTTTCCGACTTGATTGCACAATGCTTCGCCCTGAGAAAGGCTTGTGTAAAGTGCTGCAGAGTGTAGGACCCTCATTTCCTGCGTTGAAATCCCGAAGTAAATCCAACAGCTCAACAAACCACAACCTTCATGTACCGTAAAGTGCTTTTAAAAAAAGCCTTCCAACTGTTGTACGCAGGATGATGACTCCGCAGGGTTTTCCTCCTCTGAGTTATGGGAGCTCCAGGGGGTTCTGGAAGGTTGCTGAGGGAAATTGGTGATGAAGTTTGAAGCCTGACTAAGAATTATGTTCAGTATGTCCCTGACCCTCAAGCAAACCTCCATTTACCAGATGTGTTGTCACTGAATAATTCGCTCCAGGCCTGGGAATCTTGACAGCTTTGGTGAGGTGTGTAGTTGTTGTTTTTTCTTACTCCAGTTAGATATTGGCTAAGTTAAGATATGACATTGACGTTTCATTTTAAATTCAATGGCACTGTTTCCTTTTAATTACCTAGATTGTGGCAGCTCGCCATATTCTTATTTGATTTCTAACTTGGTGTGTGCAGTGCAATTTGCAGAACTGTTTGCCACTTGCTCGCTATCACTGTCCTGCAAACGCGTGTGATGGATCCATAATGTTTTTACCTTCCACGCAGACAGTCAGACCTCATCCTTTCACCTGTAGTTGTGGCAACAATGCAATTCCTAATATTACGTGGATTGAATTAATTCTGTGGGAGACGCTGAAAAAAAGCCCTTAGAATTAAACTTCAGTTTCTTGGTTCTACCTGAATCCTATGGCACTAACTTATTTTTAATGTATCGCTGTCACTGTTGTTTATAACTAAACAATGTTTTAAGGATCCAATATCCAAGGTGTAGGACTTAGAATACAGCATCTGGACAAAAGAGCAACAGGTAAGACATGGGATACTTTTCTCTGTATCTCAGATCCAAACCTACTTGCAAAGCAGATTATTACTAGCCATGAATATGCTGCACATAAATATTTAAAGACAAGGTGATTCAAACTTAAAGAGAGCAACACACACCTTCCCGACGACTGCTGTAGGCCCTGAGGGTAGAAGTGTCTTGTCCGTAGCTGTGAGGAATGAGCCAGGGTCAGCTGTGCCAAAAAAACAAATCAACCAAGTTAACCTAGAAAATGAGGGTACAAGCTCCACAACATGTTCCTTCTTCTGGCTGTAATGCAGCCTAGATAACATCTTCTCAATATAGTTCTTTCCTTTGCCAATGGCAAATGCACTAATTTTTCATAAGTGCCTGCTGTCACTCAAAGCATGTGTGCCCTATAAACCTTATTAGAGAATAAAGTGTAGAGGTGTAACTTCTGAAGCTTTTCACTTGCTAATATTTAAAAGCTGCTTGTGACAAAGTGGGTGAGAATAACTTTAAGTTTACTCACTATTTCTTCTTTGCGTGTTTAGCAGACACGATATTAGTTTTATACACGTGTTCATTTCACTATAATTTACAATACAGCTTTTGCAACATTTGCAACACTCACTGTCATGAATTCACACGAGTTTACTTAAGTTACCTTTTATTGTGTTGAAGGTTAGAACATTGTTTTTGATGAGTATACGAACAAAGGAACAATTGTTGAACCGAACCAAGTGCAGGTAATTTTCTTTGGTTTATTTCAGGTACTGGTGCTAATGTCTCTGTTTTCTTAGAGCCATTGTGAAATGTGAATGAGCTTCTGAAGAGTTTCAAGAGAGTTAGAAGATTTTCTGTGCATTGACACTACTGTGTTGAGTGACCCTCTTTGTTATGCAGAAGTAGTGTAGGAGTGAATTGAAGAAAAATTAAACTGTGCTGCCTCGAGCACGAGTCTTTTGTTTCAGTTCTCATTGTTTGATTTCATGACTTGTTTGCTTAATATTTCACCGCTGTGTCTAAGTTACACGTGACATGGTGAGTAAATAATATATAAGAGATAAAGGGACGCTACAGCACAAACATACTCTAATGCTGAACAGGGTGTGACAATATATAACAAGGTGTATATAAAGTTGGACGACATTACCGCTTCCCAAAAGTGGAGCCAAATAACTTGATCACCATCTGGTGGCTCATAAACCACACCCTCTCCGTGTTAGTGGATAGGACATGGGCCAAACTTAAAAGTCAAAGTACATGTCGTATACATTTTTCTCAAAGATGGATATTTTATTAGTAATTGGAAACTATGAAAATGTGTTGAAACGTCATGATTGACAGCTGAAACTGATAACATTTGGTGGAGCATGTGTGCCAGCAGGACCTCGCTGCTGCGGCTCTCTGCCCGGGTCACTACTGTGCAGACTGTGGCTGCATCTCAAGGTCCATCAGGAAGGATTTTGCAACCAATTTATGACATGTTACTTAGTCTCTTTGATCATCTCATTCATTAAAGTGCCATTGTATTATATGTTTTGAGGTTTTTCCATCATGTCAGCCCAGTAATGATGATAATGGGTATCTGATATGACGCCCATTTTGGTTTAATACATTTGAGTGGCTGCACTATTCATATGCAGATTTTTTATTATTTTTATTTTAAGCAACGTGCTTTCATAAAATGCTTAAATGAACAGAAACAGTCTGATCGGATGTAATATTGTGTTAAAGGGCTTTTGATGGAGATGAATCCGAGCTCAGCCACTTATGGTTAACAGTCCAGCCAGCAACCCCGGTGGTTGAGTCATCATTTGGCACGACTTCAGTCAACCACTCATACCTTCATAAACCACCACATTACTTCCATCTTTTATGACACGTACACATATTTAATATTTGTGAGTGTGAAGTGCAGCTCAGCATCTTTTCTGTGCTCAAGCTGAAACATCTGATATTTAATACTTATTTTCACAAACCAAACAAATGTTAAAATAATAGGTCTCCCAATTCCCATTTTTTTGTACGACCTTACCTCCTCAGCCCCGACATGGAAAGCACCAACTTTACAGTCACCTGACTCTTGCAGAAACATGATTGAGGGCTCCCTTCAGGCCATGGAAATCATTACAGGTTTTGTAGAATGTGCATTTTCTGGTATAACGTTGTTGTCTTCATGCACAGGTCATGTTTTTGCAGCATAGGTTTTCTGCACAGGAAATAATTTCAACCTGAGAATGTGAATCTGACGATCACACAAAACGTGCTCTGATGATCCCAGCTCCCAGTTTGCAGGTTATTATGGAATTACCCTGATATCATCACACACTATCAGGATTGTAAAAAAAGAACTTCATTAATGAGCTTAACGCCTCTAGAACTGTGGTTCTCTTTCCACCAGCAATTATCAACCAACATAAATGAGTGAAATCAGTATTGTAGTTCATTCAGTTTTTTAAGCTATTGACACCAATTTGCTCCGGTAATGCAGGAGCTGTACAAATCTTAATTGGAATAATTATAAACAATATGAGGAGCTTGATTATGTTTTGTCAGTGTCAAGCTGTTGAATTTTCTCAACATGCCCGATAAAGACCACTCCTAGATTTTCTCCATGGTTCAGGTGAGGATGCAGACTTGGAGACTGCGAATCAGATTATTTTACTTAAGTCATTTTTGCCACATCATGCTGACGGAGCAGTGCACTGCACTGATGTCAGCAACAAACGCACACTGAGGACTCTCATGCAGGGACTGATATATTTGACCTATTGAGCAACACGCTCATTTATGGCACTTTGTTTTCAACCAGCCTAAAGGACATCTCTCACGCTCCTAAATATTTTTCTGATATGATCAGCAGACTACTTTAAGATTCAAATACAGTCACCTCTATTTTCCACTGATGCAACACCATCCCTGCAACGTGTTTTTATTTTAAAAATGATTCACTATCTTCTCCAATGTGCCAGGATCCACCTTCAGGGGAATTCAAATTGAGAAAGGTTCACACCTGACTGCTTTTTGGGTTCAGGAACAGACATCGGGTTGATGTCTCTGAAGACATGCAGGCACAGTCTCTCTCTGTCTCGCACACAGACACAGTCACAGTCACGTCTCCATGACTTCAGAGGACATAACATTGATTTACATTGATTTCCTGGAGACTTACTCGAACCTAACCAAAGTTACTTGCCTAACCCGAACCCTCACCTTAACCTAAACCATAAAACATGTCCATCACCTTAAAATTAAGTATTATATGTGTAGTATAAGTAATACAGCTTATTTTTGAAAGCTTTAACATTGACAATTACAGACTGACGTGTTATATTTTGCATAAAAGTAAGTACTATTTTCCAAAATGTGGTTTTACCCACAAAGTGATGCATCAGATTTTAACGGAAGTAGCAGCACTGTTGGGAATAAAGAGAACTAATTGGAGAAGTTACAGCAGAAACAGCCGCTCTGAAGAAAAATGTGGATCTAATATATCTGAAACTTTAAGTGGCCTGATTTTTTTAACCATAATTGCAGGTATTGCCCACTTTATATATAATATATTGTAATAGGTCGTTTTTAGACCTATTACAATATATTAAGGTACAAAAAATGATGTCTTTGAAAGCTGAAGCACTTCTTTAAATGTCAGTAGTTAATCATTGACTGTGGACTTTTTGACTATTTAATATATGCAGCGAATATGTAAGGGTCGTGTAATATAATGAATTATAATAACGATAATAATAATTTTGTGAGCTATTAGTTAATTAACTGACATGAATGCACAAATTATCCCCTACAACTATGACTAGACTCATTGTAATAGTAAAAATATTAAATCTCTCTTTATTCCACAGAGGATTTTAAAATTTCTGTATGAGCTGCAGCGTTGTGTAATCCATGTGACCTTCTTACATGTGTGGTGACTGATTGTTATTCCAAAGGACCCAGTATAGACAGACACACACACACACACACACACACAAAGTTAGCACTGAGGCCCAATCAGGAGGGTGGATGTTGCAGGTTTATCCTCCTCTCATCATTCTACCCAGAAGAGCATGTGTGTCTGCAATCAGGATAAACAAGGTGCTTAATGTCTTTTGTTCGTCTGCCGAGCACCTGCTCATTAAAACTCTGGTTCAGAGAAAGGAGGTGGTGCATGGAGGCAGGTACGGTTGGATCACTTTGTATGCACGTTGCAGATGCGCTGGGCCACATATACATGCATGCATAAACATCTGTTCCTATATAATTATTGCAAATGCACATGAATCTACACACACAGAAAATATAGGTCCTAGGTGTTAAGCATACAAGTATCTGTGGGTAATTGTATTATAGCATGATTATAGGTTTCTTTGTGGTTTTCATGAAAGGTCACACAATTAAAAAAAGTATTAAAATGCTTGTGTGTACATGATAGTGCTGTGATTCAAAAACACTGGGGAGTGAAGGCGTTATAATTGGATGTGCACCAATCAATGGAAGTATTCAGTCAAGGAAAAGAAGAGGATTGATTCAGTAAAGGAAAATTAAAACATGGTTGTAGTGCATCATTAAAAGCAACTTCCCACAGAGAAGCATCCAGGATTTGTTTTTTGTTTTCGAACTAAGTGCTCTACGGGTAGATAGTAACACTGACAGGATTAGTGTCTTGATTCCCACGCATACCAACCTCACTAAAAGTGTGCTAGATCATCCATCATGTAAGGGGGGTGTGGTGCTTTAGGTGTGAGTATCCACCAAGTGGTTTAGCTTGAGTGTAACTACTGTGCTGCAGCTGCCTTCCCCCTGAACCGCAGGCTATTACCCTCAGGCTAACTCTATTAGTTCCCATGAGTAGGGAAGAGGAAAAAGCTACTTCCTCATTCACTTCTTCAAGCATCCATCTGACTGAAAGCACACTGGGATATTTATGATGGATATTTCATGGACTGAATGGCTTTGTGTCAGGGATGGATGCACTCTTTCCCTGTTTTTATTCATGTACAGAGCACACTTGCTTGTGGAAAAGTAAAGTGTTTTTGGCACGCTCAAGTTCTTTTCTCTTCCTGCCTGAAGGAACAATAAAAGTTCAATTTTCTATAGCATGTTATGTTCTCATATCCATGCCAGCAGTATGTGCAGCCTCAGTGTCGGGGGAAGTTAGTCATTAGTGTCTCCAAACTGTTTATGGAATTCATTCTCTGCTGCCCCCTCTTACATTTCTATTCAGCGCTCCGGCATCTGCCTTTTTGCCAACATGTTATTGTGCTCATATGTAGAAACCATATCCCAAAGTGTGTTCATGTTTCTCAACCAAAATTTTAATTGAATCCTGCCGTTATTGATCGCTCTGGCTCCGCGGCAGGAACAAGATGTGAACCCGGCATTGACACATAATCACTTCTTCAGTTGATAAAGTGAACTTGTTATCAAACAGTTAATCACCTCTTCACACGTCAAGCAGTTCAACTGGAGTCAGGCTGGATTTTTTTAGTCCAACATTCACTCTTTTTTGTCTCTGTTTTTGGTCTCCATCAAATCCACATGGGGAATATCTGGCTCTTAAACAGCTAAACGCTTCACCATGTTCACCAGATAGTCTCTAACTGTGTCTGGTAATCAGGGGTTACGGAGCTTTTTCAGCTGAATCCAACACTATGAGAGCAGTGAGAGTTACAGCCCAGAGTCAGTTAAACTCATTAGAAAGTGTAAGTAATAACAATAATAGTAATTGAAAAAATAATATTTAATGATTTCATGAGTGTAGTTGCCTATGATGCTTTTATAAATGTGTCCTGATGTTGTCTTCAGGCAGCAATAAGCTCTCTGGACGAATAACGTGAGAGAGAACGATTTTGTGGAAAGTGACAACACAAGGAAGAAGACGCAGGATTTAGGAGATGGACGGAAAATTACAATAATCGTGATGATGATGATGATGATGATGGCAGTGACTGGAACAGAAGGTCTGCACATGTAAACTAATCTAACTCTATCATTTTTTAAAAGTGCTGCAGTTAGGCTTAGAAACTCCGAGACAATAATTTAAAGATAGTTTGACAAGCACTTGGCTTGTCATGACAATCGCTCTCTCACACACACACACACATAAACACACACACACAAAGCTTCCAAGAGCAATCACCATTTTCTGACACTTACACCATAGAGTGATGAGATATGCACTCTAACCTTTCAACTTTTGTAATATATACCAGCAAACGATTCCCATGGCATTGTCAGCCCCCTGGATTTACAAAAGAAATGGATGATTTATTAATACATCAGAGTAATTATGAGGTAAAAAATCAATCATCCGATATCTGATACGGGGTTGAGTGTTATTCCAGAATGCTCTCTTAGGAGTCACTGCCATTTCAGCAAGTCAGAAATGTAATTAGCCTTTAGCCTGGGGCTGGGCTGCGTTTAGGCCGACCTCCTCCTCACATTGCCGGCTTGGGCGTCGCTGATACCAGACCAGGTATCCAGTCAGACGAATGCAGAGATAAATGAGTCGCAGACAGAGGAGGAAATGTTGGGGAAGTTTCTGCTCAGTGCAACGTGCATTCTGTTTAAGTTTAAGCCGCAGCTGCTTGTAAATTCAAAGCCGACACTGAGCAATGTTATTTAGGATCAATCAAAAGGGAGCTCAACTGTACCTGTTCGGCACTGACCTTGACACGTGGTTTACTTTTGATACCAGAGTTGTGTGGGACAGAATAGAGCTAAAGCCAACACAAACTGCTGTTCATTGTACACCCTGTTGGGGAAGTTTGGGATATAGATCATAGATCATTGCTCTTTAAGGATCCTCCGACCTATACAGACCAAACTAAGTTCTCTTGACAGCTTCAGGAACCTTTACTTCATCAATGCATATATAGTGATAAGTGGTACCTTTCTTTTTCTTCTTATTTGTTATGGGGAAAAGAAGTTTCCATTGCTATAGTTCTGTCCTCCTGCCCACGCTGTGGTTATAGAAATTATGAGGTTTATTGATTGAAAGGGTGAAACTACACGAAGAAAGTACAAATGATACCTGAGTTGCACTCACCCAGATAGACATTACTTTAAATAGAAACAAGCAGTAATGAAGCAATAAGTATAACAACAAGTCATGTCTTTAGAGCTCACGTTCAAGAAACAATGCCTTTATCAAAGCACGTCTGTTTAAGAGTAAGTTTCTAAAAGATTCTAGGCACAGCTCCTGCTTAACAGTCCAACAACGTCCCTGTCTGTTGATCCTCGCAAGGACAAGAATGAGGCCCAGGACAAAACAGGATTCACTTCAAATTTACTTCAAGGAAAACTTGGAATTCCCAATTTTTGGGACAAATAATGATGATGTTGGAACAGGGCACTTGGCCAATAGGGTTTTTAGCACAAGCTTCCTTGCGTCAAAGATATTCACCACTCAGTGTTTTGCCCTTACGTCGGAGGGACAGGGACAACTGTCTGCAAAGGTGGCCAAAGGAAGATGGATTGCTTATCTTGAAGTAGGGCACCACTAACCTTGAGCCTTGATGTTACAGTATGTGTGACACATGGTCGTTGGTCAATCATCCGCAGACCTAAAAAACACTGTGAAGACAGAGTCCAGTCCAGATGGAACCCAAGGTTGGTGAGACAAAACTATTCAGGTAGGCCAGGGGCAATGGCTGTTGCTGGCAAGAGCATCGTTATTAACCCATTCATCATGGTTGGTTAGATTGGTCGTCATGTCTCTCTAGAACAGACAATGCCCTTCTACAGAAGCTAACCTCCAGCCAGCCAGACCGGCTGTTGTAAGGGCCACACTTGAGCAAAAATATGTTTCTCTGATAGGGCTACATTTTATCATAGAAGCAGAGAAACACATTCGCTGTATTGAATGGTTATGTTGTATGCTTAAAATGAATAATTCATTTCATGAAGGTCCCCAGCTGGTCAGAGACCATGATAAAATACATTGTTTGGCCAAGTTACATCCAAGGGATAAGGGGCACGAATACTATTCACTTAGCTTTGAGGACATGAACAATATGCATACGTCATTAAAGTCAGGGGACCTTGATCATAATAGGTAACAGAATAATAGTGCAAGCTTCAAATACGTATAAAGCATTGGTAGTAGTAAGACATACAGTTACATGTTATTTTGGCGACGTGGTACGATCAGAGCGAAGTATAGAAAACAGCTAGATTTGGTAGCTAGTACTACTTCATATTATTTAGCTCTTTCCTTCAGTTTTCACTCCCTTCACATTTTTTTTCGTATACAAACACATGATGCTACTTTGGAGGTTGTGGACGTTGCAGCAATGCAAACCGAATTTCGTAACTATCAGTTCAGTTTCATTTAGACTCAAAGCTCAGAGGCTCAGAGGTCCAGCAAAGGCGAGGCAGAGCAAGCACAGAGCGTGTTGTCAGGTTGAGCCGCAGGGTGTGCCGGCTGAGCGCAGCAGGTAGACGGGAACGCAGGCAGCAGATCCTGGGCACAAAGAACAGCAGGTTAGATCCGGGTAAACAGGCACACTTGGTTTAACCACGTTCTGGCAGAGCAGCGGTGGTTGAACCGGTCTTTAAACAGTGCTGGATCTCGATGGGAACATGAGTGATAGTTTTGATAGCAGTGTTGGCGGGAGATGCAGAGATCTGGAAACCACGCCCAGCCGGGACCACAGGGGCAGCAGTCAATATGTGGACGGAGCAGAAACACACATACTGGCAGAGCCTATAACTAGGATGGCACTCGGTAGAGCGCATACGTCCACCGAGGCCCGACAGTCCTACTAAATTTAATCAAGCTGCACCAAACTGCACACACTCATAGATATCAGTTCCCTTAACATGCCTGACTTTTTTCTTGATGTTAAAATCGCCCCATCTCTGTTCATCGTTACTTTCAATATATTTGTGATGTGCAAAAATGTTTTAATCAAATTTAAATGTTTAAATTTTATTGATTTAAATTACATCATCAAGAGCAGCATCTAAATACATGTTGTACCAATACATATTTGCTTCCGCTATAATGATTTGTGGCATATTTTACAGCATAACATATTGATTGTTATTCTGTGGAGACTGTTCATGTCCTATTGCACCCGCAGTGATTTCTACCGGGTGAACTACCTAATGTCTGCATGTAAGTTAACTGTTGGGGATTGCAGATTATTCATATCTCACTGTGCTGGTCAGCTGTCTCCAGTGTTCACAGACATTTTTAACACCTCACTGGAGACATGTCAGGTGCCAGCCTGCTTCATATCCTCCACCATCATCCCCATCCCCAAAAAACCAAGGACCACAGGAATGACTACAGACCCGTCGCCCTGACTTCTGTGGTAATGAAGTCTTTTGAAAGCCTTGTCCTGTCCCACCTCAAGGACATTACCAACCCCCTCCTAGACCCTCTACAGTTTGCCTACAGAGCCAACAGATCTGTAGACAGTCTGTCAAGACACCACCCTCATCGGACTCATCTCTGGTGGGGACGAATCTGCTTACAGGTGGGAGATTGACCACCTGGTCACCTGGTGCAGTGACAACGACTTGGAGCTCAATGCTCTCAAAACAGTGGAGATGACTGTGGACTTCACGAAGAGCCAAGTCCTGCCCGCCCCAATCACCCTTTGCGCCTCTCCAGTGGACTCTGTGGAGTCATTCCGCGTCCATCCTCACCTCCTTCATCACCGTATGGTACACTGCTGCTACTGCCAAGGACCGGGCCAGACTGCAGCGCATCATTCGCTCTGCCGAGAAGGTGATCGGCTGCAACCTGCCGTCTCTCCAGGACCTGTATGTCTCCAGGACTCTGAGGCGTGCAGGTAAGATGGTGGCCGTCCCCTCCAACCCTGGACATGGACTCTTAGAGCCTCTTCCCTCTGGCAGGCGGCTGCGGGCCATCAGGACCAAAACCTCACGCCACAAAAAGAAGTTCCCGACTGCTGCTCGCCTCATCAATAAGGCCTGGGACCCTAACACTGAACTGCACTGATATCCCTGTGACTATGACACTTTGACAGTTTAACTGTACATATTGCACAATTCCTCCCCAAGTATTTTTTATATTCAACTTTTGTTTCCTATTTTTATATTTTTTCTATATTCATACACACCACAGAAAATGCCTTGTATGTGTAAACCTGCTTGGCAATAAAACCCTATTCTGATAAATATTCCTTGCAGACGAGTGAGCATTTTACCACAGAAATCAATTCTAAAACACATTTTCAAAAACTGTTCACAGAACTCTTTGAATGATTTGTTGCTATTCGTCGTGCTGTGAGTTTCTATTCGAGTAGATTTCATAGCTGTGAACCTTTCTCAAGCCCAGAAACTTGTGGATTTGTTTCTTCCATCTTGGCCTTTTGACTCACCCTCACAGGCTGGCCTACTATCTGAGAACTAATCTGCTGCTTTGTTCGCAGTATCCCTGCCAGTTAAATAAAAACTTAAAAAGTGAACTACTCTCTATCCAAAGTCAGCCTTGTGTTTTAGACATCACACAGTGCCGTGGCGCCTGACCTCACAAGAGAAACAACTTTTGCTGTTTTTCTTGGTGAGCGGAGATGAACTGGGAATGAAAACCAGCAGAGCCGTCACTCAGACCGGACTACGTTCACAGTTGTTTATTGAATAAACTGTATTGATAGCAGCTGAGCTATGACCATATGCTTAATGATCTGAGACCATGACCCATGGCCATGCACTCCCACCCCCACCCTCCCCAACCATGCTGGGCCTGTCTGGAACACTCAGCCAGGTCGGTCTTCATTGTCACATCAGTCCATGTGTGTGTGTGTTATCATTTTTTTCTTTCTTCCCTTCCTATTGCAATGTGTTGCATCAGACAAAATGGTTGAAGCTTCACTCTAGGAAAGCTTGTTGAAGGAGATGCTCTGCCCCTGCCGGCAAGTTTCTTCTTTTTTCCTCGCTCTGCCAGGACGCAGAATGACTCGTAGAGGAAGTAAATTTGACAACTGTGATACAAGTGTGTTCGCTAATGTTAGCGAACTCTGAAGCTTCCTCTCCACAGCTTTGCTCCTGAAAGGAAAAAAAATAGAACCTACTTCAGTTGAAGGAATAGCTTTTGCTCCCAGAGAAATTAGTTAAACCAACTCCTCAAACAGACACTGGAACTTACGCTTTTTCCTGAAAAGCAGCAGCTGTACAGTTCGCCCGAATGCTTCAGTGGACAAATGAAGGTTGCTGGAAGAAAGGAGAGGAAGCCTTGCTCTGAAATCCAAATTAGCACAAGTACAAAGGCAGCCTTGGGTTGTCTTGCCACCACTCTGCTAGTTAGCCTTCTGTTTTCCTCTTCTTTGTCAGATTCTACGATACATATCCAGCTTCTGCTTCAGCCCTCGCTCTGAGTTTGCCTGACAAATATACTGACAAAGACTTAGTGTTTTTACATCTTAATCAGTTCAAGCATTATTCATTTGGCGGAAGCTTTTGACGTTGACACAGATTTAGGGCCCTCTGTCTTGCTCAAGGACATTTTAGCGAGTGGACAGGAGGAGCTGGTGATTAAAAAAAACAACACTATGATTAACACTGAACCTGTTCTAACATCTGGACTGCAGTTAACACAACATTATTAGTACCATTAATATTAAGATTTTGATTAAATCAAATAATAATAATGACAACACTGGATATTTATTGAGCTTTCAGACAAATCTTGTGACCTTCATCAGTGGAGTTACAGTCCCCCCCCCCCCCCCCATAAATACAACCACCTGTTGCAATCTGAACAAATTTGCGAAATTAGGTCACATCAGTTGATAACAAATGGAAAACACCATCACATGTGGATGATCGCTTTTTTTATTTTTACAATAAGAGCTCTAACACACGAAGGTAAAAAAACATACACAAAAGACATGATGCTACGACTGAGTATTAGAGCCACTAAAAGGGGAGTTAAGTTGCAATATTAGAACATACTAACGTAATATTACTTTATAATAAGTATCAGTATTTTTGAAAGAATTGGAGAAAGTTTCCTGTGGTCGACTGTATATAATTTGTCATCTGTGTTCTGGGATTTCGTAGTTTCTCAAAATACAAGAGATTGGTTCAAGATTTTTGATCCAGGAGTAAAAATCTGTCGTGTACGGAAAAATATATTTATGAAGGTAATATTATCAGTTTTTGCTCATAATATTATGACTTCATCCTGTTAATTCATAACTTTTTTCTCGTATCATTATATAAGATAGAATTTTATTCCTTTAAGTGGCACGAATACTCCATCATATGAGGCCATGAAGTAAGAATTATTGATCAGTATTGATTAACCTTACGAGGAAAAATCTTATTTTGACCAAAATAAATAGATCTGTTATTTTTGGTAAAATTATAGTTTTTTTGTCCAGTGTGAGGCAGTAATGCATCAAACCACGTGACAGACAGATGCCCAGCCATCCATAGCTAAAGCTGCTACAGTTACTATCGTTAAACATGAACCCAACTGATTTTAAGTGAAATGCATCACCCTTTGCAGTTCAGATCACCTCCACTGAGCCTCACAGCATCTTTTAACTAGTTGTTCCCTGATTTTGCAACTTTCTTGATTTGCCTCACTTTCAGTTGAGCATCGTTTTTCGGATGCAGAAGTCAACTGTTTCCAAAACTAAACCCTCCAACACCCCACTGTACCCTGCTGGTCTCCGGCAGTACAAAGGCAGACAGACAACGCTAACAGCTGGTGAGCACAGTGGAGCATTTAGCAGCTGCAGAGCCAGATATTTCCTTCAGGAGCTGATGGAGACATTGACTCCAGATGAATGCCAATGTTTCTTCCTATCTGCTGGATTAGCCACTGTTTGCTAATGAGTTTGCAGTATCAACCTAAAAGATGATAATATGTCAGCCCAGTGTTTACAGCTTGTTCCAGCATGTGGACTGAGGGTTTATCACAGCACTTCCTTTTCTTCCTGGGGGACTCACATTGTTAACGTATGTGCAGTAAATTCCAAAACAATGAGTTGAGTGATAATTCTTGATAATTACGGGAACACAAGGGAAACCTTCCTCACTAATTGATGAACAATATCAACGCTAATGTGTACATATCTTAAAGCTAGGGTTGGTGATCCTGGAAAGGTTAGCAAGGGCAGTGCACAATATGCAGCTGATACATCCCCCCCCCCCACCCCCCACCCCAATTGGTCCAAATGAAATGATTGGTCCTGTTTATTACAGTCCTGTGATTCAGAACCAAATCAGTAACCCTTTCTTTCAGTAACACACTCTCATTGTTTGTACAGCCTGCAGAATAGCACCAACACATGTTGCTGGGGGGGGGGGGGGGTGGTCTCTGTGGCAGCCATGTTTAAATGCATAGTCATTATCATCAGGGTCTCTGAAGTCCCCTGGCTCACCTCTCAGTCCCAACACCCCTCTTGAGTGTGTCCATGATCAAAATCCATGATTTTCCATGACGACACTGACGACCTCTGGGTGTGAACATGTGTGTCTGTGTGAGGAGCTGTTATTTTGCCCAGCAGATGGAACCCATGTGTGATGAGCCCCATTAGCAGAGACAAATGAAGGATATTCCCATTTAATGATCTTTAAGTAAGTAACAGGAATAAAAAGCCTTATTTGTGTACATGCGATTGGCAGCTTTGCTTCCTTGATATCCCGAGGCAGAGTGTCTTCACAGCCGTGACAGGCTTAAACAGAAACCCCTTTGTTTCCTCTATAGGACTTTTTTCCGTGCACATGGCTTCCAATTTCCTTGGTTCAAACAGGGTGAGTGTTCTCATGTTGTAACGCTAACTCGGATGCTGTATTGCTTTCTAGGGCTTTCATGGCCAAAAGCGCGTCAATTACGAGCCGCATTCCCCGCCCTGTGCGACGGCGGGAGGTTATGTCCAAAATATACGAATAATATTGAGGTCTCTTCGGATCGCCCGCAGGCACAGACCTATGAATAGCAACCGTGCCGTTTGAAAGCGGAGCAATTATGCCAGGCCGGGCCGGACGAATCCATTCCTGCAGACTTTTTTAAATGCTTCTGGCCAATTATAGGCTAAAGTCGGTGCACGCTCCCCGGAAAGCTACACTGACTATCTGTGGTGTAGCCCTCATCGTCTGATCGGGGCTGTATGCCTTGAGAAATCTTTGTCTTTCTCTCTCCCTCCCTCTCTCTCCCTCTACATTATTTCTTCCTCTCTTTTACCTCCACCAGTAAGATACTCCAATTATTACCGAGGAGCCCCCCCCAGCCCCCCCACCCACCCACCCCTGCACCCAGCACACCTCCCTCCCTGTTCGCATCATACTCCACGTGATCATAACCAGCTGCTGGTGAGAGAGAGAGAGAGAGAGAGAGAGAGAGAGAGAGAGAGAGAGAGAGAGAGAGAGAGAGGAAGAGAGAGAGAGAGAGAGTGAGCGAGAGAGAGAGAGAGAGAGAGAGAGAGAGAGAGAGAGACCCACTCGCTGTGACTCTGAACACACAAAGTGAACGGGAGGACCGCTCGGTGCGCGCAGGAGAGCCGCTCGTTTCACCCGTGGATACTATTACACATCTGCCGCCGTCTCCAGACCCCGTGTCCTTGGGATACTCTGCATCCTCTCACTTTTACACTTCTATCACCTCCGTCCTTTCGCTTTCTTTCTTTCTCATCCTTCCATCCCTTCTTCCTTCTTCCTCATCCCCCCCCTAAGCATCCCTCCTCTCCTCCTCGCCAAGTCCTCCTCGCCTGCCTGGATAACTTTTTTTTTTTTTGTGGTAATTTTTAATTTTTTGTGTTGCACCCTACCTCCTCCATCGCTCACACACACCCTCGCCAGTCTCACCCCCGCCAGGTCCTGCTCTTGTTGCGGCAGCCCGCCTGCCTGCCTGCCCTGCCTTGGATCGGGCGGAACCCGCATTCGGTCGGTCTCTGCACGGGGGCACTGCTACATGGGGCGCACGGTGTCGCCGCACGGAAAATGGTCTGCTGTCGGTCTCTAGGCGCCCCGCTGAACCTGTCGGGATTGGAGTTGTTGGTGTCGGTGCGCGTCCGCCTCTCTCCCCCTCCTCGCCCGTGCCGCTGCCGGGGCCAGTGAGACATGGGTCTGTCCGTGGCGGCGCAGGCACCGTCCGCGGAGCCCCGGCGGCCGCGCCAGTGGAGCGGCGCGGCGGGAGGCTGGCTCCGGATCACGCTCATCTCGTTCCTCGCCACTTTACCTGTGGAGCAGCTGCGCGCCTTCCCGTCCTCCCTCAGCGACTGCCAGACGCCGACCGGCTGGAACTGCTCCGGTGAGGGTGAACGCATTCAGGGGCAGAGTGGCACCAGCCCTCCCCTGTTGTTGTTGTTCTTGTTGTTGTTGTTGTTTGTTGTGGGTTTTTATGTCTGTGCGCATGCAGCGACCGTGCCCGGCTGCAGAGCTGCTGCTGTGGAAGCGTTTCCTCTGGCTGCAGATAACAAACGCTGCAAAGCTCCATGATGAGAGGATGCAGAGTTTTTTTGGGGGGGTGGTGGGAAGCTGCTTGATGCGGCGCACGACGGCGAGACGTCCGGATAAACTCTCGGGGAAGAAGACCCATTAAAACTAAGTGAAAGCTGCGACATTAGGGTCATTTTAAACACATGTATGAGGAGGGGAGGGGGGGGGGGGTGGTGGTTGCATGTTAACGCGATGTGCAAAAACCAACACTGTCAATTTTTAGGCTACAGTCAGAAATACTGAACTTTAATGGATCTGATCAACTCTCTTTGTCTATTTCATTCGTGTGATCGCTGGGGTTAATTCCCCCAAATTCTACAACCGAGTAATCAGGCTGCGTCTCCGGCAGCTCGGTGGTGTCGTTGCTGTGAAGTGTGACCGCACATCGTGTCTCCTACAGGCGGTAAAGTTGTTTCCCCTCCGCGGGGGAGAGAGGAGCGGACGAGGGGCTGCAGAGCCTCGCAGCTCCTCGCCTTCCCTCTTCGGCAAATCAGCCGACCGACTGCGCCGCCATATATATATTCCCCCTGCCGCCCCGTGTCCCAAGTCTGAAGCCTTAAAATAGCTTCCCCGAGCCGATTCTACACACTCGCACAAGTATTGATATTGCAGCTCGTTGCAGCCACACGTCAAACGCCCACAGAGAGCCGGAGACAGAGCAGGCCCACCAGCAGGCTGCACTCGGATCTCTTAATCAGGGACAACTAAAACAGAAAAAAGGACACTGCTTTCATCTTCATCATGTAAAGATCCTGTACAGTGACATGCATGGGGCAGGAGATTAAAAATAAATGAACAGTTCACTTTCCACCAGTACAAAACAGGGATCTCATCACTGTTTTCTAAATGGATCTATGACAGTTGGCTACTTAAAACAGCTTGATTCTTAATGAATTGATGTTTAGATTCAAATCATCTGCATGAGATGACATATATCGTTTTTTAATTACTCTGATCTAAAACATTTGGAATTCGTCCTTATTTAAGCACATGTTTCTCACTAGTACTTGATTGTTTTTAAAAGTGGAGCTTTAGTTGTCTGATTTGTTGTCGAGACGGTTTTTGCCTCAGAGTCTTTCTTCCAGGAATCCACAGCCAAATGCCAATAGAGGTGATTAATGAGCTTATCTGTTGGAACATGTTACATTTCTGTGATTCTCCCTGGTATTTGGACAGTCTGACCTCCATACCACACCGTAGGTTGGGTTTTTGTCTGCTGCTGCTGTTGATGGTGGCGATGATTGGTTTGTAATGATCGATAACGGTATACATGCCCCGTCCAAATAACACATTTGCCTACCTCCCCACTTCCTGACACTCTCTCGCATGCATTTCAGCGAAGGCTTTTATCCAACACGCCTTGAGGAAGCTTAAGTGCATGCACTGAGCATCACACACAAAACACTCACACACACGCACGCACACATGCATGCACGCAAACGCATGCGCCCGGCACCATTTAAATTTAATTGAAGACAACAACGGAAAAAGATAAGCCCCCTTCAAGAGTAATACTCATAATAACAATAATAATAATACAACTGACAGTAATTCCCAGGGCCTATTTATTCACCTGTTCCTCATATCATGCACTTTACCAACACCGGCCTTGAGTGACAGGTGGGTGATGAGTTCAGTATCGTGACAATCGGGTACCAGTTTCTGCCGTGGTGCCTTTGAACGAGCGCTGAATGAGATTCTGTTGGCGGCATAAAACAGATGGACAAAAGACTTGGTGTGACAAAGATTGCCGTTCTGTTTGCCTGACATCTGTTGATGGCCGTGAAAAAACTGCCACTGAGGACTCCACTGTCGGAGAATAAGTAATTATAATTAATGCGAAGGGGCCAAAGATGCATGAGGCTGGATTTTTGAAAAATGAGAACAATTTCGTTCATTCTCACTACTTGAGCTGTTTTGCAGATAAACTATATTTAGATGGTACATGTGGATGCACTGCACTAATCGCCCAAGTGTGAAGGTGAAACCTCACAAGATTAAATGATGATCAACATCGACAGCGGACATTGACCACATTTCCTTTATATTGATTGGTAATCCCTGAATGTAAACGGGTGCTGTGGTTACCACTGTGGCCTCACAGCAGGGTCTCAAGAAGGCTTGGACCTGTTTCTGTTTGGGGTTTGCATGTTCTCCCCGTGTCTGTTGTCTCTGCGTACTCCAGCTTTCTCCCAAAGTCCTAAGGCATGTGTCAGCTTCTCTAAATTGCCCAGAGGTGTGAGTGGTTGTTTCTGTATGGTCCGGGGTCCTGTCCACAGTGTACCCTGCCTCTAACCCACTGTCAGCTGGGACGGGCTCTAGTCTCCTCCTGCAACCCTCAAAGCATAAGCGGCATAGGGCCTAACTAATGAATGTATGTATACACTGCTTAGTCTGAACCACCAAACTATGTTCCTTTTCAGAATGAGACCTAACCCTATGGCAGTTTCAGCTACATGCTGGAAGTATACATATATTATACTTCATACTTTTACTATTTGACAACTTTAAAGGTGCTACATGTAAGTTTTCTCTGCAGCTGAACGTGGGTTTCTGTACGGAGTAGAGCACATGAGGTTATAATACACCGTGTGAGCACTGCTACCTCTTCAGGACAGACTGCTAGTTAGCATGCTAACCGCGGTATAGGAAAAGAAGTGATTTAGAATCTAAACAATAACTAATGCTAGACTGGTAAGTAGACAGATGTTTATGCCAACATCGGATATAAAGCAAAACCTTTAAAATAATGGCTTTAAACCCAGGTTAAGTGTTTTTGGCCAACTGGGGGCATTAGAAAGATTACCACCTCCTGATGGAAATATCCGGCTCTTTAACTCAACTTTGTGTCTGTTTAATCCTGTCCAGGTAGAGCACAAAGTTTTTGTCTTTTTTTTTGCTGCCTCAGGAAACAGTGCTGACGAAAGCAGTGAAAGTCAACCAGAACAGTAGGGTACGGGCCATAAAACCAAAGTAATGAGCGCAAAGAGGCTGAAGACTCAGTTGAGGGGAACTGCAGAGTCTGTGATTACTCTCTGTAGGTTTAAAACTTAGAGTGACCACTTTCACATCGTCATTTCCATTAATTATATACAGATATTGATTAATGCAGCCATAAGGATTTTTTTTTTGAGCCAACAAGCTCACACTTTAAAATTCATGTAATAGTAATTTCCAAATGCTGTTGTTTACCGTAGTACATCTTCTGTAAGTGAGCATCTTTAAAAAAACTTAAAAATCACCACGATCCATCCCAGGTATTCAACAGTTATTGTGATTACCACAGTCAAACCATTGGGGCCCGTTTACCGGTGAGATTTGGTCTGATATCCTGCCCTGACTTTAATCGGTGCATTTCTGCTAACTGTCAGCTCATGTCATTTTGACATCGTTTTTATCCACAGAGAAAAACAAGTCGATGCACAGAATGTTAATGTTCTGCTTTTGTACATATCGTAGTATTTAAGTAGGTGGTATGGATATCTACCCACAGTTTATTTACCCCGTTATATACATTACAATTCAGGTACTTTGAGGAGGCAACAATCCCCTCTTCACTGAATCCCCTGCGACAGTTAACTCTGAAAGCCCCATGCGATGCTTTGATAGTGGAAGTGACAGGGATAAGCACAGAATATGCAAAGCCCCCTGTAAATCCCATCAAGCATAGAGAATTACCAGTAGTCTTTGGAGAATTGTCCATAGGCTTTTCGCCAACAGAAAAGGTCAAAAGTACTTCTCTCGTATTCAGGTTCCACAAAACTGAGAGAAAACCGAAATATAAAAGTATCAGATATAAGATAAGGCAGTATCGGCAAAGTGTAAGGACATGGAAATATACAAATTGATGTTTATTTTCTGTGCTTAGTGTGAAGTGTGTGCCGAGAGTTATTGTGCCTTTTAATAAGCATAATGGGGGATTAGCTATTACTACTTCCATGACAAACAATTAAAGACCTGTTGCAAAGGTAAAGAAAAAAAAGGGCCCCCAGCACGAGAGAGGTCAAGAAAGGATGTCTCACCACTGTGGTTGTTCAGCCTTCATTATTAATTTAGCCTGCTTAATTATTGATCAGCACAATGCTTAAAACGGGGGGGCGGGCGGGGGGGTAAGGACTCTTTGTTCTTCTTAGCGATGTGAAATTCCAGGTAGGTAGGAGGAGATGCATTTGGCTGACAAGCTCTCTCTTTTAGACAAGTAAGTGCTTCGCTTGCCATCTAAATCGTTAGCATATAAACATTACCTTTTCAATATTTGATGTTTGCCAGCTTGTTTTCGTCAATTATTCAGTTTACTGTAATTTCCTCCTGGAACGGCAGGGCATGAGCAGGAAGTGTAAGTTTCCCTGGCCTCTGACACAGTGCAACAGAATCTGTATCAATGAGCACACATTGACATTTTACAGGGCACACCAGAGGGACATTCCTTTATAATATGTGTGCTTATAGTTGGGAGAAAAGTGTACGGAGAACACTCCAAGACAGAGCAAAATTAACATCAGACCTTGTGATAAAAACCTTATTTACCAGGAAGCGAAACAGGGCTAGCTTTGTGTCCCGTGCTGGATCTGAAACATCTCAGTTATCTCTCTCTCTCAGCCTTTTATCCTCACCCCTCTCTAACATTCCCTTGTGTTACACACATTTTTCGTAGTGTGGACATACGGGAAGCCTATCTCTTTAGATCTCCTAGTTTAAGTGTTTCCTGATGTGTGATAGCAACATTTGTGAGGTGAAACGTCACTTTGTTATGTATCTTTAGCTAAAGACCTAGCTAACAAATCATATAACTTCAGCTGACACGTTAGGTATCTATGTCTATAAAAAGAGACAACGTGTCTCCACTTGCTCCCACCATCCAGAAATTAATCCATAATACCCCAGATGCAAATGCTGCCATCTTGTGCTGACGTCATTTTGAGTCTACGCAGTAATCATGGGGTCGTTGAAGGGATGCGCCTTATTGCTTTGGCTTCACTTTCTGGGAAGAAGAAGAAGTTAGCTATCTAACTTTATTTAACATGTTAGGTAGCTTCAACTAAAATATTACGCAACTTTAGCCATTAATCTAAGGTTAATATTTTAGCTACCTTCAGCTAAATTATTAGATGTCATTAGCTAACACTGGACCTGCCCTGTTCGTCACTTCGTCATTACACTACGACTCAAATGTCTTGATTCGACCCATTATTAACAGCCTTTAAACACAGTTTTGACATGCGCCCATTTCTTTGCCTTCCAAAAATGGCCGATATAAATACTCAGACCTTTTGAAAATCCAGTTTCAACATTACTTTTATACATAATAATAAATAGGGGTGTCAATCTAAGGGGTTTTCTTTAGGTCTCTGAGTTTGAGTCAGGGTTGATTTAATAGTTGTGATAGTGCTCCAGTCGCTCACATGATTTAACAAATATTCCTTCTTTTATGATACTTTACTTCCAAAACCTGTTCTTGACAAAAATACCTAGTTCCAAATGCTGATCTATGGGTAGTCCTGCACATTGTAAAAGCTCCTCTTGAAAAATAATCCTTATTATAGGGATGCTGCTTTGACATGATTTAAAGTGTTGGAGTTTGTTGTTCAAAGTGCTCAATAGAAATGGAAACCATTTTGCAACGTTTACTTTTCTGAATTCAATTTTTCTTTTGCAACAGAGACATGCTGTCTTTTTGTTTGTTTTTTGTCAGACGGGCACTTTATAGTTGTCAGAGCTGATTTTTCAGCTCTGAAATCGATCCCATGTTGGAGATGGAACAATAACAGTAAATGCTTTACTTTGTTCACTGGTGTGATGTGGACGTTATAGCCAGAAAACTCTAGTTGTGTGCAGAGCAGTCAGGGCTGGTGCCGTCAGCTGCTCAACAGGGAAACTGTCTCGTTTGTATTAACGTTGAGGCCAAAGTAGTAATAGAAAAATAGAATAGACATTTGAAAAGCAACTTCTAAACAACACTTTTAGCTGTTGCTTTTACAAACGCAATAATTTGAACATTTTCACTATCCAAATTTGACCAAATCTCACTTTGATCCATTTTTACCTTCAACAAAAGCGTATATGTTACTTACATCCTTGTAAACACTTTGCAGAAACATCTTTTTGTGGGATGTGAGTGTAGGCAACGTGCACATTTTCTTTGTATCTACAATTCTTATAGCGCTATAGTTCATAAGACAATAAGGATGACTCCATCGTACTCTCAGGTATTATTTGTAAGTGCGTTCTTGTTTACTGCCTCCTGCAGATTGTCAAGCTTCACATCTGTTTCTTGGTAAAGACGACAGTTTGATGGCACGAGGGGAAGCCACATTCTCTCTGTTCCCTTTTTATTTAAAAACACAATTGCTTTTTGTTCATGTGTCTGTTTTCCACAGTCTGCTGCCCAGGAAAGCTGGTAAAAAAAAAAAGCTAAAGTATCACACCATCAAATTAGTAGCTTGAAATGATTTCTTAAAAAAAAATAGAGAAACCTTTTTACAAAGAGTACCAGCTGGTCGGACAATTGTCTAATATTTTCCAATCATGCGTATACACCTAGCCAGTAGTATGATTGTTTTTCGTAGTAATGCCTCTCTCCAGTGATCTATCAACATGCCAGTTGCCCGGGTGACAATTGTTTTTTGTGCCTGTCCCAATTGCCTTGCATGGTCCTCTTTGGGCCGAGGGCCTTGTTTCATCCAAGCACTCCAAGCGACGAGACCTCTCGTGTCAGCTGTTCTTGGCTCGATTGCACTTAACGGTCACTCAGGACCCCGGCAAATAGCAGGTTGGTTTTTAGCATGGGCTTCTCTTCCATGGGGGTATTATCTCCTGAGAGGTTGCTGCATACCAAGGAGGGCTGTTAGAAGTGGAGAGGGGCGCGGGTTATTACAGTGAAGTTACAGAGGGTTGGGAGTCTTGGTGTCAGATTATCATAATAACAACGTATCTGTGAACAGAAAATAGCATTGTAGACTCTCTGGCCTGTAATATGGACGGTAGAGTGCAAAGTGCAGGACACTGCGATTATGTCTAAGTTCGGTGATTAAACTCTTCTCATAAAGAGTCTACACTGGCAAAAGTGACCTCTTTTATGTGCTTCATTTTGAGACTCATTTAACTTTTTATTTGAGTACAGCACTTATGAGGTTTTTGCGTCACCGGCACCTTTAACACTCCCGGAGATTAAAAATATAAAAGTGGTTTACAAAGTGCTCTTTTCGAAAGGCTGGAAGTGATTATTACTCAAACAGTAAAACTTTGAATTAATTCTTCAGTTGCCGTTGTGTGATGGCTAGTGCTTGATGACTGTTATTTGAATTTGTTATTTGTTGTTTGACATTGAAACCTTCACCAAGTGTGAATGGAACAGAGGGCGTCACGCTGGGGTGGAGATATACTGTAGAAGAGTGTAACAAGACATGCTGCTGAAGTTTCCTTGAGTCACGTCTTACCTGCTCTTGGTGAGCTGTTAGCAAGCTCAACCTGGACTTTGTGTTCCCTGCAGAGGACGGCTCGCGAACAGAGAATATCACTATGAGATCAGTCAGGAGATTCCTGTTCGTACTTGAGCTACTTGGTTAAATAAGCTCAGTAAAATAATGTTTATTATACCAAAGACTGTGTATAAAGATGGACGACACGTCTCCACCTCCTCCCACTCTCCAAGAAATGAAGTTGAACTATCTGTGATAGAAACACGGCCGTCTTGGGCATTTGAAGGACAGGAGTGATTGGTGGATAGAGTCGCTGGTTGTGAGGTCCCGCCAATAAACGCACTCGACCAATTGCAAATCCATCTCAGCTGTCAATCACGACATCTCACCCCACTTTTGTAGAATCAAATAACAACATAATTTACTCTTTGTGATGAGAACAACCTAAAAGTGACAGAAACCATCTTTGAGAAAAAGGTATTTGACGCATTGGTTTGACTTTATAGTTTGGTCCATGTCCCATCCACTAACATGCAGGAGGTTGTATTTATGACTCATACTGCAGCTAGTGCCCAGGCTGTGTTTTTGGGGAGCTGTAATATCATCTATCTTTGTATTCAGTCTATGGTTTGTCTCTCCACTGGAAGGACAGATACAGTTTCATAGGTTCTTAGTTCGAAAACTTGTCACCAGGAAAAGGAAACACATAAAATATAACATCCATCGACTTTCATGCTCACTTGATCCGAGTCACATATGGGTTAAAATGCACAATGTATAGCTTTCTCGATAAAACTATTTTATCACAAGGCCACAAAACATGAACTGAGACAAACAAAGCAACAACCCCCCCCCCCCCCCCCCCCCCCCCCCCCCCCACACTGTTCATCTTTGAGCATCAAATATGAGCCTTTTGATGTTTATCCTCAGTTTCAAATTACAATTTCACCATGCCTTCTGGGCTTGACTTTACAATATTTGTCACATGTATTATAAACTAACTAGCATTTAAATAAATGTTTAAAACCTCAAAGGCGGGATTAAAGGAAATCAGCAGCTCAAGTTTCCGCTAATTGCACTAATCAAGGTCACATTCATGCCTTTAAAATAATGTGTTGACCATCTATTTCCAGTCATCTGTGGACTTGGAAAATAGTGCTTCTACTTCACGCTAAGGATGAAACACATTACACTGCGTTCACTTGTCTCGTGATTCTAATTGCACAATGACCTCATTAAGATGGCTTCCTGTTACTGAATTGACAAAATAGTATGAATGTGTGTTTTTATTCCGGATCGTCACGCCCACAGGGACGAGCTAACATTTGCCATTTTGAGACATTTAGCCCCAAGCGATTGCTTTGATTCTTAAAATTGCAACAGCTTTATTATTATTATCAACAATGGTGTAACATTACTGGAGATCCTATTATCTAAACGCAGAAAGTCACTGCAGCCGTATGAATTGTCCCATGACACAAGCATGACCTGCAATTTTGCTTTGCATATGTGAGGATTTATAACTGTATTAAGCCTATATAAGCATCGGTATATCAGTAGGGCTTTACAGCCTTTTAGAGCTCATGGGACAGATTTTATAGTCACATGGTAACGCTTGACTTTTAATGCTAAGCTCACCAAAGTATAAACCAAAGGAGAATCAGAAAAGTCTTCTATTGGGACGACACACAAATGGCATCTTTCATTTTGAGAGCAGGACTTACTGACACGTTCAGGTTTTTTTAATACTTACTCAAAACCCTTTGCTTGCACTCAAATATCCAGCTTAAGCTCTTCTCCTTGCACTCATGCTGCTTCTGTGCATGCTGTTTGATTTTTTTTTGTGTGTACAATGTATCTGAGAAACACAAGGTTCATGCGCACAGAAGCATTGTGAGCACGAGGAGAGCAGTGGAATCTGGTGGGCGGGAAATTAGTCCGAGCAACAAAATATCAATGCGAGTGGACAGTTGCGAGTGCAGGGTTTTGAGTGAGATCATTAAATCTGAATGTGAAATCAATAAGTCCTGCTCTTAAACTGAAAGACTACACTCTTGAATAAAGATAGGAAAAAGAAACACAAATATATGGTCGGGTCACCTCATGTTAGTTGTTCATTATACAAATCACAACAGTGTATGTTTCGTTTTTCATTAGATTTCCTGTTGTGCTGCTCCTCATGAAACAGGTTAACTGTGCAAATGTCCTCAGTGTCATATCACAATGAGTTGGAGCTGTAGGTTGAACTTACACAGCAGACATCAACCTTCCTTCTTTCACCTTGACGGTAGTGAGATTAAACCGTATGAATAAACAAGGGGCCACAAGGATAAATCAGAGTACTTTAACAAGGAACATTTCCTGGTCTGTGTCAGCTGGAATTTGGTTAAATTTAGACTCATGTACTTTGAAATGCAAAAGCCTACAAGCACATGGGGTTGTTTTTTTTTGTGTGTAAACAATCAGTTCAGATAGACTAATGGCCCTGAGCTGAGTCTACAGTCTCGGGGCCCATGTGACTCTGTGATTTGATTCAGAATGCTTTGTTGGAGTCATTTGAGATCCCTAACGCAGCCTGAATCGGATCACGTCCCAGGTTTGCTTCTCCAGGACAACGCCCGGGAGTCGGCCTCGTTCTACGCAGACGACTGTTAAAAAGAACGACCTGAGTAAATGTGTGCGGAGGAGGAGCGTGGTGAATACAGATGCTTCCATGCAGCGCACAAAATGATGGCACGGCCTCTGCGGTCAGCAGGTGTCAGGTCTATTGAGCACATATGGGATATTTTGGTCGGACATATTAGACAGCGCCCCCCGCCATCATCATCAAAACACCAATCGTTTGTTCCTCTCTCCGGGAGAGTCGGAGACTAGTGCTTTTAAAATTCATTTTATCATCGTGCTGGGCCCTAGCATTGTCTTTTTAAAGCATCCCAGTGTGTGATCAAAGAGCGCATCGTGCTGCGGCAGCTGTGACTAATGGCAGACCCTGATTGGGGCGCAGGTTGGAATTTGCTTCAAGGCTTAACAGAGAAACATTTAGTCACTGTTGTTTTTGTTTTGTTCTTTTTGGGGCTTTGGTCCTGCAGGTTTCGATGACCGGGACACGGACCTGTTCTTGTGCGACACCAACACGTGCAAGTTTGACGGCGAGTGTCTAAGAATTGGGAACATGGTGACGTGCATTTGTGATTTCAAGGTAAGACTCGTGCTTTTTTATGTTTCTTCTTATTACTTCGACTATTCCCTGAGCAGGGATTGTCATAGCATAGCAACTGTAACTTGGCTCTTTTTATAGCCTTTTCTGTTTAAAACACATAACACAAGAGAAAACAAGTGTGAGAAATTGCTTAACTGCCTTTATTTGCTGTAATGTAACATCTAGTCATTAGCATGTCTTCTCTTTCTTCTTTGTTTGGTTTATTGGTGGGTGGCAACCAACGTCAAGGTGCATTACCGCCACTAAGTGAGTGTTACATCAAAGCACATTTGATTAACTGACTTTATATCGGAGCCACTGAAAAACGCTGGATTCTGATTGGCTCGCAGGTGCAGATGAACACTGATTGTATCAACAACAGAGAAGAGGCATGAAAAACAGGAAATCTTAGATATGCATCTAAGGGACTTGGACCGAGAACTGTCCTGGGACAAAACTGTGTGATGTGGGCGTCTGCTTTCTCAGAACGCCATTATTTTTTGATCTCAACACAAGATTGTTCAATAAAAACATATGTTGCTGTTCAGATATCAAGTAGTCAGCACAGTGGGATTCACAGAACTTAAAAGTGCACTTGAAAATGAAAAATAACATAAAGAAATACATAGTCTCGCACAGCATATATGGATGAACACGTCAAGTTGAAAGGTGAAGACCTGTATAATAAACCTGATCGAAGTCCATTGTCTTGATTGGACTAGATTATCCCTCCAGGGAGGTGGATGTGTGGCATGAGTCAAGTTTACAGCTCCGTGCCCTCGACCTCCGGACTGAGACCGATGAGGCTGAAAGGCTCGGTAATGGCATAAATCTTGGAAATTATGTCGTTCTTGGTTATGACTCACACTTAACGTTTACGGCCAGGCCCCGTAATAAAAATAAAAGAAAGCAGCAAACCAGTCGGCTGAGTATTGATTCGTGTATAACGTTTGCGAGCTTTGCTGACTAATACGCTATATGCAGAGCCCCCGAGATAAACCGGCGAGATCCGAGGAGGTAGCATGTGTTCCCATCTGTCGCTTTTATCAGCGCGTCATCAGCGCAGGCAGGCACGATGCGGGCTGACACTCGATTGGTCACCAGCTTTTATCTCAATTTCCTACTTCCCTGGGAGCAAACATTAAGAGAGGCGCATAGATAAATGACATTACTGCTCCATTTCTCTCTCAGGAGATCTCACACTGATACCGGTGAGGGCTGTGTTCTCAGTAAAGAGCAGGTCATAGCACAATTTCTGACTTAATACCACAGGTCTGAGGTCAACGCTGCTATACAACCTCTGTTTGTTGTTATAGGTTCCCGATGTTAGTGTCTTTATTTCATCAGTCGACATAAACATGACCTTCCCCGTCCCCGCGACTGTTACAGCGCTCTAAATAATCAGTCACTCCCAATCAGTGTCAGATACATGGGTCCAGGATTTCCTCCAGTTGGCAGTCCGTCCAGGCCTGTCAGCAGAGACATGAAAGTTGCATGAGCTCGGCTTGGTTTTCCTTGTTCCCACAGAACCCACGGTTGTATGTGCACACACACTGTCACACACTGAAGAAAACCCCAAGGAAGAGACACGCGAGGGGGCTCTGTGAAGAGGAAGTGAGTTTGATGTGGTGGAATCAATGGACACTATTCATTGCCAAGATGCATTAGATTCGCCTCACACTGACTCGTGGAAGAGCCAAGACTTCCCCTCGCTAACTGGAGTCAAACCGCCGCTAGAGCAACATGTTCCGTCTCTCATAGGAGGGAAACGCGTCGCTTTATTTGTCAACTAGCATCACGCCCTTGACTAATCACACAACATTTCTTCGTAATCCATTTCACAGTAGCTGCTGGGGAAGCTATTGTTGCCGGTTTGGTTTTGTTAATGTCAGGTCACAGTGCTGATTCCCGAAGGGGTAGTCCATTCTAAAAATATGTGCGCTCATGGCGCTGTGAAACACTTAAACGGAAACTGCTCACCAAAGGGTAAATGGCACATTTTATTGCTTTCTGTAATGGTGCTTTGTAATGTATTGTTAATGTTGGGAGTCACTGGTGGAAGTATTTCTCCAAACTACACACAAACTGTACATCAGGCTCTGATTTCCCTTGCTTTTCTTTTTAAAACTTAAAACAAAATAATTATATACATATACAAATAGGTAATAAGGAGAACACCAACCTAATATTATTTCTTCAATGAGCATCTAAGAAAGATTTAAATAGTTAATATTCCACATTGTTATAGAATTGTGTGCTTATTCCTTAAGAAACACAAACTGCAAAATCACTGGCCTTGATGTTGCTAACATTAGCTTCCCCTTTAGCAAATAGCTGTGGGCTGAAGTGTGTGTTTTTGTAGTTTGTCCTCGTGGTTTGGTAATTTGCTTCAGGAATTTCCACAGTGAAGAAACGATGTTATTGAATTGTAAGTGGTGCTCACAGTAATATTGCAACAGGTCAAGCAGTTCCTTCAGCCGTAGAGGATAATAACAATAATAATACAAATAATCATGTTTTTATATAATATTACACAAATAATAGTTGAAATATATGAATATATGAAAATCTTGGTTTATTTGTGTAAGTGAATGACTTTGATAGTCTGTCATACATTAGTCGTAGCTGAAATGGCAACGAGAAAAAAAAACTAAATGCAGAAACGAACATTAAAAGTTTGGAGGAAAATGAGAACAAACAAAACAAAAGCATCTGATAAAATGCGTGCGGGCTGATCTTTTGAAAGTTCAACTGGGAGAAAACATAATCTCGGTGCACAGTAACTCTTTTTGAAAGGTTCCAGTCACAGAGGGCGGAGGAGCCGCAGAGCACTGTGTGTAGTTATGGCTTAGACGCAGCTCGTTTGTTTACGAGTTAGACATCACATCGCAGTGCGTGCTGTGAGAGCGCCCGGCGTTTAGGGAGATTCCTGCAGAAGATTTTTGCAGATGAATTGGAGGCAGATGTTAACACAGCAGATGTAAGTGATGTGACGGGTCATTTATGCCAGGATCACTTACATCTCAGTGCGGTCGACTGCAGGCCTGAGTCGGATTGTCAATAAAAGAAGTACAAGAAAGTTTATAACGCCGAGTTAGAACCTGGTTTGTTGTCAGGACGTAGAGATATGATGCTGTCAGAAAGCCTGTGGCCTCAGGGGATATCTTTAGGTTTGACTGCAGAATGATGCCTTCTTGTTTTTAATGTCTTCCAGAATAAACAACCACTTGTAGTAATTGTGTTTCTGACATTTCAGGTCCCTCGCTGGCTCATTATGACTTATCATTGTCACATTCCTCAGCCTTCTCTGTCTATGTTTAATAACAAGCACCCTATATGGACAAAAGTATTGGGACACACCTCTTAATCATCCAGTTCAGGTGTTTCATTCAGTTAGATTGTCATTGGTTGGACTTCCAGTGAAGGGGAAACTTAATGCATCAGCTTACCAAGACATTTTGGACAATTCTTTGCTTCCACCTTTGGCCCTTCTCTGTCCCAGCATGACTCTGCCCCAGTGCACAAAGCAAGGTCCTTAAATATGTGGGTGGGTGAGTCTGGTGTGGAGCACAGAGCCCTGACCTCAAACCCATCAAACACCTTTGGGATGAACTAGAAGGAAGATTGCAGTGTCTATTATAGCTGCAAAGGGGGGGACCAGCTCCATATTAACTCCCTATGGATTCAGAATGGGATGTCATACAAGCTTCTGTATGTGTCCCAATACCTTTGTCCATGTGGTGTATATCTTATCTTTGTGGTTGTTGTTGTGTTTGTGATGTGGAGTCATGACAGATACATCAATCAATTCAAGTGCCCCTTGAATTACGTTTGACCAGAATTACACTGTAATTTGTATGTGGTCCTTCAGATGACTGATGTGAAATATTGCTACAAATAAATTCCATTATCCCACTAATAAAGGCATTCATTGTTAATTGTTCGTAGCGCAGGTGTCAGGAGGGACGGTTCACCCACATTTAAAGAGGCACTATGCAGAATCTTCTACCTACACACAGTGTGCGAGCATGAGGACGTATTTATGTGGCAATTAAATTTAAATGAAAAGGCCATAAAAACCAGTGTAACAGAGAATTGGATGTCTGTATTTCTTCCAGTTGTTTTGAAAACAGCTCTTAAGATTTCACTTTATGCTGCTTCAAATGTCGCGTTAAAACATCACAGATGCCGGGATTAAAGTTCTCCGACGCTGCGATGGATTTTCTATCAATTGGATTCCAGAGAGGCCGTGTATTAGATTAGTGTAGATCTGAAGGAGGGGAGGAAAAAAAGAGAGTGGGGAGGGAGGCCGTGACACCGTGAGCCCGGCGGCTGCAGGAAACCGCGAGATGCAGAACGAAGGCGATTCCAAAGGTGCACAGACAGTGAAGTCAGCACTAGTCACTATGCACATAATGTATGTCGTCTCCCTGCAACAAAGATGGAGGCAGGGAGATGTTCTCCCTCTGCACACGAAGTTTAAGAATTGGGTGGGTGGTCTGATGAATGAATGAGAGGTCTGACTCACTCACTGACTCTACACAGACGTGAATGAGCCGTTAGACGACAGGACCGATGGCGGATGTTTTTGTGTTCAAGCTGCATTTAAGGGCTGGTTCGCAGACCAAGACAAATTTGCACAGGATCACTTTAAATAATTTATTTGACCAAGAAAACCCTTAAAAATTTAGAGGAATGAAAGAATAAGCAAATAAAGTAAAAGAAAACTGGGCCCATAAAATAAATAAATCAAACAGGAAAACCACTGTTAACAAACAAAGGATTCGCTGTGTCTAAACTAAGGGGCAGCTATTTTCACAGCTTTTTAAAAATCATCACAAGTTAAATTTTTACTTCTTGTTCTGTGTGAAGATAAATTTGCTTATTTTAGGTCATGTTTCCCTCATTTAATAGTTTTTTTCACATTTTACAGATGTGAAAAACACAGCATATGGAACCTGTTCACCTTTCAGTCACCCATCTTGAAAACCACTCTCTAAACGGAGAAGCACACAAACGTCCCAAACGCCCTAAAACGGTCTCAATGGGTTAAAGCGAAAATCTTAGCTGACCCTTCTGCTCGTGACATAATTGGAACGTATGTAAATAGAGATCACATGATAGTAGCATGCACAGTAGTCACATGAGGACACTGTCCCCTGACACATTCAGCATTAAGATGCTGTGTTCAGCCACTGCAGTTTAAAATGTATATATCTTTATTATTATTAGGACATTCATTAGGTATCGTTTACATATAGACAACTACAAAATATCCCATGGGCTAAAGATTGAATATTACCTTATGCAACTCTAAGACTGTTGGGGGTTTATTTGAAATCCATTTTAGTAAAAGGCATTTACGTGAAGCCTAAGTTAATACTTTCAGCAATCTTGATTTGTGAATGCGGCATTTCTAACAAGTGTCATACCGGATCTGAGTCTATTTCTTTATTGAAAATCAGATTGAACTTAATAACCACTTTTGCACAGACAGTCTGTTTAAAGGTGTCAACCTTTCTACTTCCAATTAACACCCACGGCCAATTTCTTATTTCTTAGTCGACGGAATATCTGAAGGCGATGCAGTTCCTTTGCCCTTTTACATATGGATATATTACTAGCATGCTCTCATACACTTGTTCCTATGATATCATCTATCTCTACTCCAAGGACTTGAGCCCAGGTTTGCAGGATTGCATTGTTTACTTCAGTGGACTTGTACAGGGCATCAAACCATCGTCTAAGCACAAACCTATTACCACGCATTTGGTATCTTCTCAATTGGTGATTGCTCCATCGTTTATTAAATTAGGATAATGTTGGCGTTGCGTTTGGTCAGTTTCAGTCCCCCCCCCCCAGCTGCTTGTTTGATGTGGCTACTCTCCGCTGCAATGCTTTGACCTCAAATTGCTCTCCTGCTATTCAACGCCAGAAGCCTTCTAATGTTTTGAGTTGTGACGGCTGGACCGCTGAAGCTCTGTTTGCTCCGAGAGGGAGGATGAGAGCTAATGTGGGTTCATGTGATGTTGATGGGCGGGTGTGGGGAGGGAAGGGGGGGGGCAGGATGTGTGAAAGCATTTTGCACACATTTTTTAAAAGACGCACGCGGCCCACAAAACACTTGAGTGCTCCTCAAACTGGAGGAAACACAACATGGCCCACCCTCTCTCCAACTCTCCTGACGCACACAGACACACAAACTTTGAGACTGTAAAATAATGGAATGTGTTCTATGTTTACACCCGCACACACACACACACACACACACACACACACACACACACACACACACACACACACACATCTCACACAGGCCCAGGTGGTACGACACCAGCCTCTGATGCAGACCCCATTCCATATATTTGCATTCATTTATCATGCTTTCATCCAGGGCCATGTGAACGGACTGGGACTGAGATTTGGAAGAATGGTGAACGTCCTGTATTCCCCCGATGCAATGTCGAGTGGATGAACGGACACACACAGGCTGTAATGGCCGGGAGAGCTAGCACGGAGCGATGGCGATAAACACTCATCTGTTTTTTAAAGGACGACGGGAAATGCCAAACTGATCTCAGGGTTACTTATCAGATTTTTCTATATATATAAAAATGAGCCTTTATGAGGCGGCGGTGTGTGAGGCCGGTACCGAACCTGCTGCCGCTGAAAGAGGACTTTGGGCCACGCTAGGTGCGTGTGCGGTGCTGTGTCGCTCATCTGCGTCTCGTGGGCGTCTGTTGTTCACACGGGGAACGTGTCTGCTGCCTGCTGCAGAGCTGCTGCATCAGGTTCCTGCTTCTGTATTTTCCTCAAGGACTCTCCAGTTTGGAGGTGTGCATTTTCCAGTCCCTGCAATAACAATAAAATACAAATGAATAGATTCAGTCAACAGGAACGCCAGAGTGCTTTTACTTTGAAACAGGCGAGGGAAGTGTTGCAATAATTTATAGCTTCTCACAGATTCGACAGACAGGCATTGAAACCATGGTGAATGATAATTTTTTTTTTTTTTACATGCGCCGCTAGCCCAGCTCACCTGGTAGAGCTGCTGTGTACGGAGGCTTTATTCTTCTTCAACCTTTAGTTAAGTGACAGAAACAATGGAGCCTTTACTGTTCAAACAAAGGATGCTGCATATATTTACTGTGGGATGTTTGATGTTTGTCATATCTTCCATTTGAATATTTTTTTCTCTGACTACATAATCACATGTAAAAGCAGAATTTATGCTTGAATAAGATAAAGAGAAATAAGAATATGGCAAAGTTATGCTGGACAATTGGTGATGTTCTGTGGTAGATGAAGCCAATTGAACACTCTGTTGTTTTTAGCCAAGCAAATAAATGTATTCCTCCTTTAACAATAAGATAAACACTGGGTTGTTTCATCACTACTTACTCCTCCATTGCATCTTCCAACGTCTCCACACCGTCTGTTGTTACCTCCATCCTCTCATCTGTCTTTTTCCAATTACTGTGGCTGTGCCGTGCACTGTGGTCCACTGGCTGGATCCTCTGTGCCTGCAGGAGAGTTTAAAGCACTTTAGGCGTGTTAGCCAAGTTTCTAAAGTAACATTTTAATTCTTTGAGGGAGGACAAGTGACATTCTCCTCCATAATAATAGAGTGAGGCAGCAGAGGCTTGATATCTCAACGCCTGGGCACGGTATAACCAAAAGGATCCTTGTTGTCGAACACCACCTGTGAGGAAATAGGTTTGCCTCTTTGTAATTTGGGTCAAGTAATTGTCCAGGCTCTTGCATCTGTTTTAGCTGAGGGTCTCTGTGGTGCGGTACAGCCGCCTCCTCTCTTTGCATGATGAATATACCAATTAAAATCAGCGAGCACAGGAGGTGAGCTGGTGAGCCGCATGTTTGTGCTGTGAGAATGTGAGCGCGTGCAGCTCCGACAAAGCCAGTGATAATGAAGGAATTACATATTGGACACATGCAGGTCTGTTGCGTGGGGCGAGCTGTTGATATAATTTAACGTGCTGTTGTTTTCTTATTTACCAGACTTTTACTTTTTCTTTTTGACACGGATTATTTTAAGTAAGCTTTAAACAGCATGTGCAAGCACGGAGGAGATGTCTGAATGATTAGCGCGACAACGAGGAGCAGAGTTTTTGTTGATGCATGTGGGGAAGATTCGGAGTTTACTGAAAAAGTATTTTCTCCCGTGTTTGTGTTGCGGCTGCATCTGCAGTGTTGTGGAGGGTGAGGTGACATTCCTTTGTTCCTGGAGAGGTCAGGTGCAGGGTGCTCGTTTCTTCTCCTCCTCCTGGGAGGTCGCTCCGTCCACACTCGTCACCCAAGGGGGCTTCATCATATTTTTGGTAATATTAAGGCTGCACCGTGATCATTTTCTGTAATGTTGTGTCTTCTGACTGAGTGATTTATTTTGAGAGACGCAACTGTGCCGTTAAAATGGGTTTTGCCTTCTGGGCTGCCGCACCGTGCACTGTCTATATATTCACATTTTGATGAGTCGATTCTCATCACAACTTCATTTTATTTCCTAATTAGAATTAGAATAAAACATGGGAAACTTGGTTTGGAAATTGCGTGTCGGGCGCCGCAGCTGAAAAAAACGGAGCATCTGTGTCAGCTCCTCCGTGGCTCTGGCTGGCCTGTCAGACACTATTACAGAGGAGCCCGTCTCCCGTGACTCGGCTGGGGACACTCCGCGGGGACCGGCGGGCTGGGCCCTAATCAAGAGGAGACTGCCAAGCGGTTAAAGAGCAGAAGCACCAGCCAGCCACCTCTCCGGTCCCCCTCGATCTCTCTCTCCATCTTTCCCCGTTGTCACAGTAACTCCCGTCTCCTCCATTACTCTCTGCCTGTTTCTCTCCCCCTTGCTCGCTTGTCCAAATAGCTCCCCCCCTCCCCCCTCCTCCCTTATTCCTGTCCTCCGCTCCCTCTCTCTCTCTCTTTGTCCTCGCTTCCAGTGTGAGGAGTTGACCAATGTTCGCAAACATGGCACGGCATCATGGGAGAGTTTGTCACTTACCCAGACGATGCTTGACACTCCTCCGACCAGGCGGTCTGCAGGATACAACACAGTGTCAGGCGCAGCACAGATTTGTCACTCTGACGGCGCTCCTCAGGGATCTATTGTTGGGTTGTTGGGTTTTTTTCTCTTCACCCTCTCTGACATTGACTGCTTCTAAATGTCTTGAGTAGTGTGCGGCTTTGCTAAAGTTTTTCTAAAGCAAGGTAAAACTTTTTGTCGAGCACTTAACCCCAGCATTGAGGTGCTGTCAACTCAAACTAAGCCTGTTCAGTCTGGGAAACTATATTTAATGTATCTGTAAGAAAGAGACTGGTTTGGCTGAGACGTTGGTAACTGACAGTTGAGTTCCTCAGTGAGTTATCATCAGGGCTGTGGATCGTCCTGTTCCCACATGGAAGAAGGTGACTTCCCCAACATGTGATTAACGATCTTATCAATACACATTTCAGAATAACACAGTGGTTTGTAATAGACCAGGTTCATATGATTGGGTTTTCCAAATTTGGTTTTGTGACCCTCTGACCAACCAGGTCTTCATATCTTCATATGATCTGTCAAAGGAGATAATTCAGTTATGATTATTTGCCTTTTATTACTTTATTATTTATTATTTCTTCACTTGAACTCTTCAGAAAATACCTGAATCAAAAGAAACTGCACTGGGAATAAGTGCAGTTCAAACAGTGTCAGCAGTTTCCTTGATCAATGTGCAGCTATGTAATGGATTAATCCCCGAAGCTCATGAAATACAAAAGGCATTGATGCTTTTCCTTGATTAACCTTGAATTCATGAATGGACAAGTGGTCTCAGATATTGGACCACATAGAAAGTCAAAATTGTATTAATATATTTTTCAATGTTAAGAAGATAAAATGTATGCAATGTTATCTTGTATAGATCATCACATCATTGGTTTAATGCCCTGACAGCTGTCATTTACATTTTCACGGCTTCATAGTATTAACAGAAGGTTGTTGCTTCTGTGTTATCTCCACCTCAGGCAGTGGCCATGATGCCCTGAAAGGTGGTGCACCTTCAGGTAGCTGCTAACGTGCTAGTAGTTGCAGTGTGGACGTGTCAGCGGTGTGTTTATTTTTTCTTAAGACTGAAATTAAATATTGTATGTAAAGGTGGATGACGGGACAGCTCCCCAAAAGTAAAGCCAAAAGCATTTTGATCGCCCCCTGTTGGATGGCTGCAGTATAGGTATTAAATCCCCCCCCCCTCCTCTATGTTAATATACTTGAAATTAAAATGTCAAATACATTTTTCTCAAATAAGGTTTCTGTCATTTTGGGTAGTTCTTCTCACTCTGATTTATGTCCAAGTTGTTTGTTTGGTTTGCATGAAAGGTCATGATTGACAGCTGAGACTGACACATGATTGGTTGAGCACGTGTATTGGCGGGACCTCGCCACCGTGGCTACATCCCCCGATTGCTACTGTGGAGACACTGACTCCAAATGTACAAAATGACAGTGTTTGTATTTGGGATATTTTTGCATAATCTCTGGTTCGTGGGAGGAAGCGGAGACAAGTTGTCCGTCTTTATACTCAGTCTTTGTTCTTAGTTGTCACCAGAGCAGCTGAAACAGCAGGAAAAAAAAGATGCAGTTCAGTGTTTTGCAGCCATGTGACGGGACAACAGCAGCAGACCTGAGTCTCAGTGAGCAACACGAGGGATTAACCTTTGACAGTTGTATCATATCAGAAGCTCAAACAGGCTCGGATATCCATTAACATCCAACAGGATATTTGCGTGTTAAAAGACACACTCTGCCCCTGGTCATATCACAAACACTGCACCAGCCATCAATCACATGACAACTGCGCCGGATGATGGAAAGAAAGAGGCCACATCAGAGACGCAGAGGAATCCCGGACGAGAGTGTCTGTCTCTTGTCAGGAGCCACAGGTGTTCTCAGCCACCAACATAAGCACTGAGACGTCTCTGTCAGGGCTGATAAAGCCGCAGCCTTTGATAAGTGCGAGGGGGCATAAGTAAAGATCGCGCCTGGGGGTCTCGGCAACCGAAGACTAGTCATGCGGAAAGCAAATGCGGCGGCTGTGTATGGGCCGAGGAGGCAGAGGGTTGCATCAGAAGTAGAACGTGCTGGGTGGTGCCGTCTCCGTCCTCTGAGGCTAGCCCTAGTTTCGTGGAGATGTTTATTATTGATAGAGGTAGACGATAGCCTTGGGATGAATTGCATAATCTAGAGCCGCCTCTAATGGATACAGGAAATGGATCAGGCTATCAGTCAGGTCTCTGTGGAAGAGGGATGTGTCTGTGTTTGTATGTGTCTTTCTTCCTGTGTGTGATTGTGTGTGTGTGTGTGTCTGCGCACACTAAGTCTGGGCAGCAGTGTGGCCCTGTCAACCAACACGTTGAATTAAACAACGGATCTGAAGTGTTTACTTGTTTAAAACACTCCTGAATTAAACAGGAAAATAAGCAATTCTGTAACTTCTCAGCAGAGCAGCTTTCTGATCTGTCAAAAGTAAATGGGTTTAGGAAAAAACTAAAAAAAACTTGATTAGTGTGAAGAAATGTTTTTTTTGTGGAAAGCTTTTTGTGAAAGTTTATTTTTCCCGTTTAAAAATGCATAAACTCTGCTATGGTTACGTCTGGTGTCCGCACTACTCTGGATGTTTTAATGCTGCTGGAATGCACAAGTTTGGAAACGCTGCTGACACCGTTTTAGTTTGAATCTCCGGGGCTGCGTTTTGGACGGGCTGAAACGGTGATGTGGACAATCACAACAATATGATGTATTCTTCGCTGATTCGTCAGGCTCCTATCACATGACTGCCTTCCGTTAGAAAACAAGCAGCATTGGCCTCGGCTACCAGTGAGGAACACAACATGGATGAACAGTTTCCCCTCGTTGGTGGTCAAACAAAAGAAATCCCTGATCTTACTATTTTGCTGTTGCTGCTTATCGTTTACAGCCTAGGTCTTTCTGCAGCTAACAACCAAATACTTCCTGTTCACACTGGAATAAACAAGCCCAGTGCACCTAAGTGTGAAGTGCATGCGATATGCATTTTCAAATGTGTTAACATGGACAGGGATTAAAACTGGTACTGGGCCGAAAGCACTTGTGTGGACAGAGATAGTACGTATGTCGCCTTAGTTATAGTGTTATGGGATATTCATTGTCATGGTGACAATAACAACCACTTTGTTTGTGATAGAAATAACCAACGTGTGTGTTGGTAGGACATGTAAAGAAGCAGTCTCTGACATCCAGTGTGTAGACCAGTGGGCACGCCATGACCTTCTCCCCACCCCCTACTTCCCCTATCGGCCCTCATGATCAAGATGCATAATTCATACAGTAGCTCGAGGTTGTTGTTTTTTTTACAACTTGAATGTGTTTTGGGCATTTGCCTAAATATTTGAAACAGTTTTTTCTTGCAAGGACACTCTTAGAAGATAAGAAACACTTTTTTTTGTCCGTAGGTAAATAAAACTATTGTTTTACTGGATACAGTTCTTAGGAGAACAGATGCTTGTGTTTGTTGGCTGCTGAAACAAAGAGCAGCCCTCAGCCTTCCAGCCAGACTGGCAAACTGCTCCAAGGCTTGAAAGTAGCCTGGTTCCAGATCTGCGCAACACCCCTACATCAGATTTTTCCTTTTGAACTCACATTCATTTGAGGTGAAACAAAATGGCAGTTCAGTGCTGTGAGCAGGCTGCGCTGTAGGGGCTGCAGAGTGGAAGAGTGCGAGAGTGGAGCGGAGAATCTAACAGCCCTCTTAACTTTTGCCTCCATAATCGCTCAGACTCACAAACTGTGGGTGGAGGAAGGGGGCGCCGCTTCTTTCTCCTCTTCTTTAGGTCAACTTCTTTTGATGCACAAACAATATCAGACTTTTTGCTCTCTGCCCCGCACATCTCTGTGTCTCTCCTCGGATGGATTTGGATGCACCCAGACATTTCAAAGGAAGGATTTGAAAGCCAAGTAATAAATTCTTGCTTAGCACCTCGGTACCCAGCCAGGATCAGTGGATTCCATCCTCTTGAAACAGTTTTCTGCGCCCCCAGAAAATGTCAAAGTTATCATTGAAATTCTATCTTATATGCCACATATGCTGATGAAGGGGCAGCGGTGTAGTGAAGCATTTTAAAGCCTTGTTTTATGTCGGGGGAGGTGCCGGGGATGCTTGCACAGGAAAGTCCCCAACAGTGTCCTTCATGTGAATGAAATCCCCTTTTCAGCAGTTCCGAGCCACTGAGTCTGTATTGAGGAGGAAACAGAAGAGGCCAGGGAGTCTTGAGATATGAGCAGTCGAGTAAAAGTTGTTGAGTTACCTTCTTATGATACTCAAGGTAGAACCAGGTGGACTGTGGCTTTCTTCTTCTTTGCCTTTATGCCTCTTTAATAACTGTGTCTCACTGTCATGTCATGATAATGTGATTTTTAATAGAATACATGCCAGTTTGTGTGTGAGCTTGGAAGTATCCCCGGTAATAGCATTAGCTGGGTTAGCATTAGTGGCCTGTTGAGGCTCACACACCAAAGCCTTGTCTGACATTCTGCTTGTAGTCGAGTTTCCATTTAATGATCAAAAGAATGTGTGAATATGCCAGTTTCAATCCACTACTGTTACGGAAATATTTGGAGATTCTTCATCAAGATGAGCAGTAGGTGCTGTTTTACCAGAAGAAGACGATACAAGTATATGAGTTATATAAACCCAGACCTAAGGCACCAAATAAAAGCACCTTAAGCACCAGTAAAATGAAGTAAAACCGTGAATGAAGCCTATTAATGTGATTGAAAGCTTGGAGATGGAGAGAACGCTGTTTGTTTCATTCTCAGAACATTGATGTCTCTTCATCAGTTCACACATGCCTGACGTTTCATCGGATGCTTGAGTGACATGTGATTTCCGTATGTCCTGTTTCCGACATGATCAGACCTCTACAGGGACTTTTGTTTGAACTCTTTGTTTGAACTTCATTTGTTGTTATTTCCTGTTTAACCGTGAAGTTACACACCTTATGTGTCTCTTGGTTGTTTTACTTCCTGTCCAACTCACCCTGATGTGTTTCACCTGTGTCCTACCCCCCCTCGTCCTCCCTTTTGTATTTAGCCTCTGTGCTGTCACTCCTCACTGTCATTTCTGTTGTTTGCCGACCAGCTCTTTCTTCGTGTTTCTGTTCTGTTCCCTCGTGTTTGCTCATGCTTCAGTTCTTCGTGTTTTTCTGGCAATTTCTGATCATCTGTTTGCCTGCCTACCTGTCAACGGGACAATCTCAAAGCCCATTTATCCACATCAAATCTCCTTCGCTGCACCGAACTGCCCTTGTTGTGAATCTGGGATTAAGGGGTCCTGAATATCTGACCTTCAACATCTCTATCCATCGCGCTTCCTTTTATCGATGCACCAACTTTTCCACCTCTGCCAAGTGTGTAAAAAAGCTTTTTTCCGCTTTTTGTTGTTGCTGCGTTTAATTCATGTTATTTATGCACAAAATGAAACGACCCATAAAACCGGTTGGACAGAATGCACCTTATGTTTGCATGCCCGGGTACATGATGCTTGACTATAAAACTGGAATCTGACCAATATTGAATTACAGTTAAGCTCAGCCATTTTTTTTTATTAATGATCCCCTGAATATGGAGTTATTACAAAGATTTGTACTGAGCTGAACTTTGAAGTTGAACTTGTCCAAAACATCATTAATATCAAATAAAACAATTTACTTTATGTAGTTGGTAATTGCTAGAAATTAAAGTAGCGTCTAAGACTCTGATATCAGGAAAAATGAATCACACGTGTAAGTGATATACTGAAGAGGCGGCATTACACTTATATACAAACAATATCTGAAATACACAGTTTGTGTCATGATTAGCAATGTCCATAGTTCACATGCAGGAAAATGATATACAAAAATAGCACATACACACAATAAAAGTAATCATGATTAAATACAAAACATATAATGATAACCTGATTTTAAATATTTATTTTGACCTTGTCCCATCCACTGACACGGAGGAGTTTGGGATTAATGACCTATACTACAGCCAGCCACCAGGGGGGGCGATCCATTTGGCTTCACTTTTGGGGACCTGTCATCTTTATATCCAGTCAATAGTATTAACTAGTGTTAAATGGAAGGAGGGTAAATGTATTCTTTGCTGAGTCAGCAGCACTAGAGGTGACAGTGATGCTTTAGATGGAATTTTAATTCAGCACGAATTTACTACAGCTTATTACATCACAGCCATCATGGAGGTGGACCGGCCTTTACAGTAGATGTGAGTCTGTGGTGTGACGCACTGTAAGTCCGTGCACTGCACTGCTCCAGGACTTTGAGTCACTGACAGAGACGCTGCCACAGTAAGTCCATTTGAGTTAAGGCCTTCTCATGGAACAGCATCTGCCAGCTTGCCTCGCGTGCACAGCGCTCCCTCGCTGTGCCAGCATGGCAACACTTGCCCAACTGAGCCAGTCACATTATCAGCTTGTGATATGGTCTGTTGATACTCGTGCGCTGGCTTTCTCAATCTGATGCAAAGTGGCAGGGGAGATGTTCTGTCCCCCCCGTGTTTGTTGCTCAGACTTCTGTAAGCATTATATTTTGCACAGCGGGATAAAACACACTGCACATGCATACATATTTATGTATTTATACACAGACTTCACATTTTGTCTTTGGGTCCCAAAAGTCTTCATCCTTGGATATTTGAATAAACACCAGGATTTGCTGCTTAGCTGCCTTGCCTGAGTGTTTAGCACCTACTGCTACATTAAACTGGGCCATCGATGAGGAGACACTGTGGCTGATGGGTAATTTACTGGTCGTGGAGCTTCTGCTGGTTAATTTGGTGATTATATACACAGCTGAGAGTCATGGTATATACTTTATAGATGTTTCTGATGTTAAATCAAGCATGTAGAATATGCACAGAAGGACAAAAGCTCTGGCGAGTTCTCCCACCGTTGAACAAATCCACAACCTCAATTCTTTCCCACTTTTTTTGCCCTGTAGATTCTGCTGTTATATCCAGTGTCAGTGAAGTGGACATTCTTTACATAGCAGCCGCGCTTTGAAACTCCGCTCATGAATATCAATGATCCTTATGTCGTGTGGGGCTTTATGTCGAATTATCACAGACTGGAACTTCTCACAGGGCCTTGGAAGCTCAGCCACTCTCTTCTTTATGTGTCTGTGCATTTAAAAAGTGTCATTCAAGTTGGCTTCTGCTGCTGAACTAAGTGCAGAGCTCGAAGTAGAGCAGGAGCTGTCTCTTTGTGGCACAGCGCTCGTGTTCATTACCAGCTCTCAAGTGCAGGAATGGAAAGTATATCCAGCATTGTTACACTGATTTTACTCATTTTAATGTGAGCACACATCTTGCCAAGTGTGAGCTGTATGGCTGCATTGTTAAAGAAGAGTAGATGAAAATATACCGTAGACAAATACAGTATAATTTAAGAGCTTTTCAGACATTCACTCCGAAAGATGTCTAGACTCTCTTTGCCTTTTCGCATATGAAGAACACAGCAAGAGACTCTCCAGTGAGATGCGTTCACAGAAAACACAGGAATCTCTAAACGTGTGCAGGTACATGCTTTAGAGAGGACAGGAAGTAGTGAAATTGTATTCTGCTATTTCAGGAGACGCTCCCATGGGTTGTATCAGAGGTGAACTGAAGGACTTGTGTTAATCCTCTTCTTCTACTTCTCCTATGGAAACAGTCTTAGTCTCTATCTGTAACTGTAAGCAGACCGAACACTGTCAGTATGTTGCTGTACTGAGAGACAAGTATCTGCTGTTTACTGAGCTTCCTTCAGTCTGCAAGCAGTGCACAGAACAGTAACACATTAAATACTTCATACAGTAAAAACACAGGTTAGTGCGGCCAGGGTCCAATTTGAACTTTTTGGTGATGGCTGACAAATCTCACGAACCTTTTCAACCAACCGTTGAACTAACTGTATAAGTTTGTTTCCTACGGGTCAAGACGTTTGCTGTTAGGGGAATGTGACCATGGGGGGGTTGAGAGGGGTAGTAGACGATGGATATATTCATCTATACAATTTAAATTTGTATACTTTAATTTGTATATTTTACAATTCTGTGTTTGAGACATCATTTTAATTTGGGTTATTATTTAGAAAAAGGTTTATGTTGCTGCAGCTCCTCTTTTCAGCCTCTGTCTGAAAACACTTGGTTTTAGCTCCTGTGTCTTTAAGGCCCCCCCCCCCCCCTCCTGATAAAGTCCAGTGTGCTCTGATTGGCCCAGCTGGCCCACTTTGTTGTGATTGGTCAATCGATTCCGGAGTGTGTAGGAAATGCCGGCCTCTGCTCTCACTTTACTTGGCTCTGTCAGACTAGTTGTAAGTCATGCATTATGCAAACCTGGATGTTGTCACTTGTCTCCTTTAAGAATCCAGATTACCTGTGTTTGGATTTTTTTTGTCTCGTCTTCATCTTTTCTCTTCTTCTCCTTCCTTTCCTGCTCATCTTGCTTTCCCTCATCTCTCTCTTCTCATCTGACTCTGTGTTTTTGTGAAGTAATATTTCAGAAACCCAACAAATGGCAACTAACCTCAATTATTCCCCAAAGCATACGTGTATATTTTCGCCAAGTGACAGTAGCTGGTTTGTAATCGTGAGAGTGGCTCATCCATATTCACCGAGACAGATGGAGGGGAGATTTCTGCAGGTGCGGCAGGTTGTCACATGTGCTGTGGTGATGATGACATGTGAGGAGGAAATAGATCACGGGAAATAGAGACCACCTAAATCAATGAGGGCAGCAATGCAGGCATCTTGTAGGAAGGCACTTAACATGCAAACAGCTCTTCTGAAATATGGTTTCTCTGACTCTGAGCAGCTCAGGGATCTGGAAACCGCTCGGTGACAAGCTGGTGCCTCCCTTTAAAGGTAGTTAAAGCCCAGTACCCTGACATCAGGCCCATGAGGCAGACTGAGGCCACAGTGAAGGGACCGTCAGTCTGCAGGGACTCTCAGCTGAGGGGGATGAACTTTGGGATCTCCCACGAGGAGCTTAGGAAGCTTATTGCAAACACATAGGCCTGTATCCTCTTATGTAGTATCCAGTAGACCTCAAATCTTCAAATCTGAACACACATATTGTCCAATTAAGTATATATAGTGAGATTCCCACTCACAAGCAGTTGCAGGAGTCAGTGGGCCGCGCACCTTTGATGAGAGAGTGTTAACTTTTTCCTAAATGTCACGACGGAGTGACGTCCCAAACAGTTGACTCTAGGTGTGAGCATTGACACTGCAAGTTCCAAGACGATTTAAAACACTAGGTGGCGTTATGAGCCATTTTGAACCCATACATGTATAAATTTGTGGTAAAGTCTGATTTTAAAACCAGCATGATTGTATTTCAGTCGTATAATTTCGTTTACAACAAGTCTGCAGTATCTCTTTAAATAAATGATGCTCCTTTGTTAAAATCTCGACTGCCGGTGCTTTCACAGGAGCACTTCAAACAGTAAGAGCTCATAATTCAGCTTGTATTGTCACCATGCAACATTTGTATTTGCATCTTCTGAAACTCAGGACATGACGATCCCCAAATCAGGGACAGACATCTGATTGGCCCTCCTTCCTGGAGTCAGAAGTTCAGGTGGTTGCTTCACTCGTCTCATAGCTGCAGACTCTGGACCTGACTGTCTCTCTGAAGTGTCAATCAATAGACTACAATGATACAAAAATGACGACAAAGACACATTCGACAACTCCAAAGAGACATGAAACAAACACAGAGATAAAGACTGTAAATGACAAAACTGTAATTTTTTGTATTTGTTTTGCGTCTCTTTGAGTCTTCAAGTCATTTTTTAGAAGAAGGCCCATTTGTGCATGTGTCATTTCATGTAATAAACTCTGCACAGCGTAACTGTCAAATGTTGCTCCGGTCTCTTTACCAGGTTTCATGCTTGTTCGCTGCCTCCTGTCATTAAGACGTCTTGAGTAGTTGAACACACCTCTCTTGTTTGGAGTGTATTACGATGTCCACTTGAATGTTTAAAATGTCTCATCAGCACGGAGCTCGTGTTCCTGAGACACTGACACCGTCTCTAATCTCTTACTGTATGTATTAATGTCTGCCTCGTGAGTTTGTCTTTGATTCTGCCTTCAAATTGAAAAACAAATCAACTCAGTCGTCAGGAACTTTGGCTTCTTCCATCTTAGATCAGCTGCTAAATTTAAATTATTCATGTCTGTTAAAGTTCTGGAGTCTGCCGTGCAGGCTTTTATAGTTTCTCTCACCTCGACCGCTGCAGTTGTCTCTAGGAATCAGTCAGTCAGCCTTGTCTCGCCTGCAGCTGGTTCCCAAAAAAAAAGAAAGCAGCAGCGAGAGTCCTCACTGATCTCACATCTCTGCTGCCCTGGCCTCTACTCACTGGTTACTAGTTAAGAACAGAATTGAAGATTGGGGATCAGGTTGATTGGGAGACTCGTACTTGACCGTGGGTGTGAATATGAGTGTGAATGGTTGTTGTTAGCTGTGTGTTGGCCCTGTGATGGACTGGAGATCTGTCCAGGGTGTACCACGCCTATCACACAGCAGGGATCGGCTCCAGCACCGACCCCTCTAAGGATAAAGGGTATAGATAATGGATGGATGGATGCATGGGCTGACAGCAGGCTCCATCTTTGAACTACTCTCTCCCCCTATTCAACCCTCAGACCTGCTGACCAATCACTGCTCTCTATTCCCAGTTAAAAACTAAAGGTGATCGAGCAGTTGGTCACTGGTCCTAAATCGTGGAGTAAATCATCTTCACTCCCCATATCCATATGTTTACAAAAGACCATTCTCTTTTCTTTAGCCTAGGAATATTCTGTGCTTTTATTAATTAACTTATACGATCTAATCTATGTCTTAGTTTTTATTAGATATCCCATTATGTGATTTCACTATAAAACAAAAATGTTGTTTTTAAATGTGCTCTATAAATCATCCGACTTGATTTGATTATGTTGAATACTACAGAGACAAATTTTGAATTATGGAAGAAGTAGAATTGTGTTTTTTTTTTAATCCTAGAGTGTATGTTCCATACGATGCGATTAATTCCATTTTATTTAAATAGCTCCACTTATCTTGTATAAATAGAGTGAGCACTGATGAAATTAAGCGGCTTAAATGTCTGGAAATGACTCAGCTCTCCACCACCATGACTGTTATATTTAGGTTATATTTCAGATCACTGCGTTTTTAACTGTCATCTGAGAGAGAAAATGCTGTTCTCTGAAATGTAACGGCTCCACACACTGCGTGTTTTACTGTTTATCAATACTACTATATTGCATTGAGATTTGAGTGTAAGCCCCACTGTTGTCAGAATGAAGCCAAGGCAGTAAAGCACATGACAGTTCAGGACCGACAAAGTTAGTAAAGTTCCACTTGGTTATCAAACTGCATCAGATGAAAATGCTGCTGTCAGGCAGCTGCACATTTATCACTTATCCAACCACACACTCACACGTTGTCACTTTAAAGTTTGTTCTTCAAGATGTCAAACTTTCTGCAGTGCCAATTATCACTTTACACATAAACCTTATTTAAATATTTAAAGGTTATGTACATTTATGTAGTAGCCAAAACCTACAGTCTTTAGAAGGATAAAATGCAGTAATGCTAATATTTTCCTCAGCATTTCAAGTGCGGAATTAAAAAAACTAAAAATTTTATGTATCTGTGTGTACAGGTAAAACTGAGCTTTTGGGAAACAATTACGTCACAGTTTACTTTTTGGACCACAGCCTTCTTCTCTGGGATTTGATTGGTTTTTGATGTAGACTTTGTCACCACCTACTGTTCAGGAAAGGTTGTTTGACCATCCGTAGTAGTTTTCCAGATGTGGACATCGACCTTTAATATTAAAACGAAGGGGAACATGTCCCTTCAAACAATCTGCAGTAGTGTAGACAAGGCCTCGGAGACACCACAGCTTCGCTTTATTTTTTTACAAATTGCACAGCATGGCCATGCTAACAGTACTAGCCCCGATACTGGATGCTAGCCAATGTGCAGGGCTGCAGGAGCACCAACCTGTGGATGGCTCTGTTTAACCAGGCTGTGCAGCAGCTAGCCAGATGTTTCCTGTACACTGGGTAAGTCATTAAGCACAAGTTGTCATTGTCCAACACCTTGTACAGGCAACACCTCGTTGAGAACACAAAGGGAGGAAGTTGAAGGTGAGGTCGATGAAGCCTTTGGTATTGTCCTATAGTGCGCCATCTAGTGGCAATGAATAGAGCATAAACTTAAGTAGCGCTCCAGTAGGCATCTTATTTTGTCCAGTGTGTATCTCACTTTGCAGCGATGCAGTCCACACCAACCTCAGTGTGAGTTCTGTCTGCAATATTTGACTAATTATTTGTTGGCATGGTGATATTTTTTCCATATTTTGAGATTGCATGGTTTTGGGTGGACGGGAGCGCCACTGGACAGACGGATGAGTTATTTGTTTTTTTCAGTTATTGATGCTCATATCTTTTCGTGTTTGCTCCTCTTGCTACATCTCGCAGAGCTCTACCCCTGAAATTGCCACACTCCCTCCCTACATAGTCACGCATCGATGCGCGCCACCACCTTTACTCCGCATCTCTTCTCTCCTTCGCCTCCCACACATATAGTCTCCTCTCGTTTGGTTTATGTTGTGCATATCCGTCGCCGCTCCCCCGCAGTGTGATACCTCGTTTCTGTCAATGCCGTCGTGCTATCATCCTTCCTTCCCCATCACTTCCACCTTTTAACCTTTCAATCTCATCCTTTTTCTCACCTCGACCCATTCATGCTGCCAGCCTCCCTGCATCTCTCTCCCTCTCTATTCTATACCTCCTTTCTTCTGCTCTTTACCTCACATCACCTCCCTATAGCAGATTTCTTTTTTCTTTTTTTCAGTCTACATTCCCACTACTCGCCTGTTCCCCTCCTCCTCCTCCTCCTCCCACCACCTGTCTTTGTTCCACCCCTGTCTGCCAGCACTTATGCCGGACGCTCAGCATTGGATTCTGCTATAGATGCACAAAATGAATGATGATGGTTGTGCTTGTTTTGTTCGGTTGTTGTGTGATGTGACCTGGTAAGGTGCGAATGCCTTTTTTTCATACAAAGTGCTCTCACACTGCATCAGTGGATTGCTTTGCATGTTTGTGTGTACGTGTGTGTGTGTGTGTGTGTGTGTGTGTGTGTGTGTGTGTGTGTGTGTGTGTGTGTGTGTGTGTGTGTGTGTGTGTGTGTGTGTGTGTGTGTGTGTGTGTGTGTGTGTGTGTGTGTGTGTGTGTGTGTGTGTGTGTGTGTGTGATGCAGCCATCCCAGGCAGGTAGGGTGACAACAGGTCCTGGCTGCAGTCCCAGCTCTGAGCTCTCAGAACTCATGAAGAGGGATGAGGGTAGGCAGACCCACAGCAGCCCCTACAGGAGGTTTGTGGAAGCTGTACTTCCAGTGACAAAAACACAGAATGAGTGGGCAGGGAAATTGCACGGAAGAAGAAAAGAAACTGGCTTCAATGCAGCAGTGTGCAATCGAGTGCACTTAGGTTGAACTGCATTCATCCTCTTTGGTATTACCTGCCACTTTCCCACTTTGGTCACACATGAGAACACGATCACGTACGTTGCACAGGAGCGTCAACACCTCCTCTGATATTGCGTTCTTGGTTGAGACGCCACGCGACGGCGCAGGTCTGGTCACAGCAGAGGTGCGGGGCAATGTCTGCGTCTTGTGTTAATCCTGAGCCAGCGGGCACATAAGGCTGGGCCATATGGCACAGGCCGATAGCCACCGTCTTCCCTGTCTGCAGAGGAACTGTGGAGGATCAAATTTTCTCACCTTCTGTCTCACTCACCCCTCCTCATCAAAATGCCCTCCCTTCATCTCACTCTCCTCTTAAATCTCCTTCCAAATCGTCCTGAGATTTGTTCTTTGGCACCTTTTCGTCTTCTTTCATTTGCATTTAGCTGACGGTCGTCTAGGCCGGCCTCACACCAAAAGTGCAACAGCTGACAGGGCCTGTATGTGTAGAACTGCCAACATCGCACACATCTTAGTTATCAAGGAACTCGAGGGATGAAAGCTGCCGCGGCCTGACAAAGGCTATAACAGGAACACCTTTGTCTCTCTATCACGGTCACGTGCTGTGTGAAGAAAGTCAGTTTGAAAATTCCTTAACCTCAGCTCACTCTCCTCCTCGCTTGTCATGTCAAGAGAAATCCCAGAAGAATAAATAAGAAAGTTGGCAGATAAATGTCAGTGTTTTTTTTTTTTTTTTTTTTGCTTTATTTTTCAACAAGCTTGGTTGAAGATCAGTGGAGAGATTCAGTCAGGATAAAGACGTGCAATCTTTCATGTCTTCCTGACTGTCTTCATTTTATGATCGGCAGTCTATTTCCGTCCCGTACCTGTCTGAGGCTCGCCTACACTGCCTCGCCTGAAACATAAAAGCGCTGCACCCAGCGTGCGTTAAGAGGGCCCATAAGACACCAGGGGTTTCTGGGGGAGACTATAACTTGTCTCAAAACAGCTGCGGCCTTATTTTCTGCACCTCCTCTTAGGACGATGCGAGTTTTAAATCCTCCTCCACCTTCTCCTGTCTGCAGGGGTGAAATTCAAACAGTGGTGGGAGATCAAGAGATGGGGCCGGGGAGGTTTTTTTTTTTTTGCGGGAAAAAGAAGGGCGCTCTTAAAACCCCCCCCCCCCCCCCAGGGCTGCTGCACGCCGGGTAGCTTTCTCCTCAGTTGCATCACGGCTGGCATAAAGGGAGAGTCCCCAGGTTAAGAACGAGCCTGAGCCAGATGGGGGGGAGAGAGTGAAGGCGGGAGACAGAGGGGAAGGATATAGAGAATGGGAAAAAAGCACAGGCCCCGCAGTCAGCTATTCCAAGCGCCTTTGTGGAGTTGCCATTTTTTCAATTCTCCCCCCCCCCCACTCTCCTTTGAGGGGATTTTCTATACCCTCTCCCGCTCTCTTTCTGTGTCCCCATTTCTTCCTCTCTTTCTTTTTTATTCTTTTTTTATTTTATGATGTTCTTTTTCTTCCCCCTGTGTGCCTCGGTTTTCTTCAGGCGCTGTGGTTCTTTTTTATCGTGCCAAGTTTGTTGAGCCAGGGCTTCGACTCTCTCTTCCTCTCTTTCTCCCTCTCTCTCGCTCCTTCTCTCTCTCTCTCTCCTTCTCTCTCTCTCTGGCCGTCTGCATCTCACTTCTGTATTTTCCTTTACTTTCATTACCCGTCAGTCTCCTGCTGTCTCACTCTCATCTATTTCCACTGACTTCTCTCCCTTAGCCCAATTTCACTCATGGTTTTTTGCCTCTCGTCTTCGCCGCAGCCTCCCTCCTTCCTGCATCTCAGTCGCTTTGATCAAGAGCCAGTGCACAGTTTCTCTTTCCCTCCTCTTCTCCTCCTCCTACTCTTTTTGTTTGTATTCTGACGTCCCCCCCCCCCCCCAGCTACTTTATAAACAATGTTCACACTCCATTGTTGTGACGCTCCCGGGCCCATGAATCGATGGCGTTGTTACTTTTTGCACTTCTCAGACCAGTGTGTGCGTATCACACATCACCAGCTTCATTTGAAAACTCAATTCTGTGTATGAACGGGTTGTGTTCGTAGTCAAGTCCTATTCTTAACACTCTCTCCGGTCCACACTCTCAACATGTGGGCGACAGGACTGTTTCTCTAAATCTCTTCTTCTTTGTCCTCCTTGCCGTTGCCAAACAATAACACTCTGAGCCAACATCTGGTCCAGAATCGGCGATGAACACAGTCTGGTCGGTTCTTTGGTTCCCTGCAGCTGCCTGTGATCCCCTGCACAGTTCTTTAATAAAGCCATGTAGGTGCCATGCAGGTGTACGTGCAGGCTTTGGATGAAGAAGTCAGTGAAAGTGTTTATTTGTTAAAACGAACTCTGCAATGGATCGAGGCCTTACTGCTAAGAGCGACTCAATATATCAAAATGTACTTGGTGTTTTTGTTACACCTTTTGGATCTATATTCAAGACGTCACCTGACAGGACAGTTTAAATTGGGCTCCCATTCTAGACAGTACATCAGTATATATGAGTACAGTTGGTCTTGGTAGAGCTGTAAAAGAAACCGAACTTGCATTGAAGCACTTACTTGAAGTTGAGGGTTGTCAAATAAATTTCTTTTCATTTTGTCCGGGGGTCTCCAATGGCTCTGACAAATTTGAATGCTTATGTATGATTGTCGTTGGCCTAGCGTGATATTACCTTCTCTCACTTGTAAAGATGTGAAGCCTATACAATGTGAAAAAAACAATTCTAACAACTTGACAACTAAAATGTAGCCTGCCTGTACGGCCTGACACTGGTTGCTGAACATTAGCCTTAATAGTCTTGTTGGCTAGTCTTGAGTTTGAAGCCCTTAGAGGCTGTGACTTGGGAAATTTACATTCTATTTGAATCAGTGGTGAGCCTGTGTTGAGCCTGTCCAGGGCATGTTTACTCATCTTTCCCATGCTACCATTCAGAGCAGCTTTCTTGTTTCAACACAATCTGCTGGACCGGATCAGCGGATCTGGCCCTGGCTCATTTTGCGCTAATCAATAATCCTTTCCCAGTCACAGCTACATGTGAAGAGGAAGACATTAAGTAAAACTGCAGCTGAAAGTAGTGAGTACACGCATTCAACCACACGTTACTTGTTAAGAAGTCAGAATCGAGCAGCTCCAGTTCTTTAGTTCTCCAACAGCCAGCTCCAGTTATGGATGAATGAAAACAGTGACAACATGTGTGTTTGATTGGCAGCGATCCCGACCCCACTGTTTCATATGTATAACACATTTGGTGCATTAGATGGGATTAGTGTGTGTTGAATGGCTGAGAACAGCGAGAGGACAAAGCAGACTTTATGGTTTATGGTTCATTTTTATAATAAGTTTATATGTAATAATTGTGTAAATGCCTCACAAGTTAAAAATGCTGTTGTAGATTGAGTGTCGTGTCCATAAACACACACACACACACAAACACACACACACACACACACAGACACACGTGTTAATGCTTGTCTACGTACACGTCCATTAGTGAGAACCACGTAGAGTTGTGCGAGGCAGGTGCTTTTGCTCGGAGAGAACAGATTCCAGTTCAGTCCATTAGAGACGTACAGCGTAACAGAGGTGGAGACAAAGCCAACGAGCTCCCAGCCCTCGGTCCTGCGGGGACACTGGAGCCAGCCCGTTGTCCTTGTGATGTCCCACCCAGCAAAAAACACATTTTCACACGTCCCCCAGTTTTCAGCTCTTTTTAAATTTAATCAGGTTTGGGGCTGCGGCGACAGAGCAACAATTTTTTTGTGAAACCTTTGAACGCCGTCCCTCCTTTCCAGGGAATAGAGGGAGATTTTTTTTCTCAATTGAATAATTACATTTGTTATTCCCGCAGTGTCGGCAGGCAAATCAATATGAAATCAAATGAATATCTATCCTCCGCTGCCCTCACCCCCAAAAAAGAGAGAAAACCGAGACTCGGCACTGAAGTGTCATCAGTCATCGGAAAAATCTAGGGTTGCTTGGTAGCCAACAAACCATGTGGGGAAATGAATGAGTAATGTTCTCCCGCACCTCCGCAGCTATTTTGCTCAGTGCCCTTGAGCAAGTCACTTAACCTCGTACTGCTCCAATGGAGCAACGACGGAGGTGAGCAACAGCAGATGCTGGACTTTTTCTTTTTTTTTTTTTTTCAGAAGATATATGTAGTTGGAATATGACTCATTTTATTAGAGACTGTGTTGTTGCGAAGCTTTTTTGGCAAATTCTTGTAAATGTCATTCATCTTCTCTATAAGCAGAGCAAAGCTGAAAAACACCCTGTGGGCATTTTCTATCAAGGGTTCAAGACTCGGAGAGTGTGTGCGTCATCACAGCTGTCTGCTTATCACTCCATCGTATTTCTGACCAGATTGTGATTCAAATACATCAGTGGAGAATATGTGAACCACTTCCAGTCGAGCTCTTCCCACTTTAAACCAGCGAAAGAAGAAAATCATGTGAAATAACCCAAACAGCTCCAACTCTGCCAGAAGTGATGTTCACATGAGTGATCTCCTCACTCGGAGCGTGAAGCGGAGTGTGCGATGTTTTTTTTTTTTCTGCATCTTTTGAAAGTGACATTTTCAGCTGTTTGTGAGGGTGTTTTTATTCAACAGTTACAAGCTGTACGTGAACATCTCCAAACTATTTTATAAACATGTTAAAATGCCAAATGTTCAGTCTGTTTTAGTACAGTTTAGTGTCCTGTCTCTAGAATTCCCACAATGATTTGATTACTGTGTGTTTGTACTTGTCCGACTCTTTTGGGGGATTCCTTTCTTATCTTGTTTCCCCACACATATTAATATCTGATCCTTTAATCTTTAATCAGTTTTAATGTAAGTTACAGCCCAAAACTTTTTTCTTTCCTCTAACTGCATCATCAAAGTTCTGCTCCAAAAGAATGAAACACATTTTTCACAGTCAGAAACGATGTTAAGCAGCTTATGTTGTGAACAGGAATCATTTCTCTGCCGCTGTTTCATTAACTGAGATTTTTTTATCACATTGTGCGACGGTAGATATTCTCTCTTTAGAATTAAAGAATTAAACAAATCCGCACCTTGTGTGGATTCTAAAGGTCCAATTTTTTTATATCATTAATATCATTAAACACACTCCAACAAAGTTATAAGATATCTCCAAATCAAAAAAAAGCAAATGGATGCTTTTTAAATAGGTATTGTCATATCATCTATTTTCTTGATTTTCATTTTGATTTTCCACTTCAAATGTCCAAAACCAGTGGAAAAGACTGAGTGGAGAAAAATCCGTACGATGACAAAATCAGTCCTTCACATTTGTTTGCCAAAAAAACTATCAATGAAATGGAGTTGACCCTTCATATGCAGCACATGATTTACTGCTTGTGTAGTAAGTACTTAACCTACCAAGTGAATGACTTCCAGTGTTGTTGTGCTCCTTTTCTCACCTGCTTCTGTGTTTGTCTCCCCCCCCCCCCCCTTCTCTGCAGTGCAACAACGACTATGCCCCGGTGTGTGGCTCCAACAATCAGAACTACCAGAACGAGTGTTTCCTGCGCAGAGATGCCTGCAAGCAACAGTCTGAAGTACTTATTATGTCAGAGGGGGCCTGTCCTGCTGGTGTGTATTTACACTGCGCCGCTGCCTACACTGATATATATATCCACTAACACACACAGACACACAAGAGCACTGATGGTGACACACCTCTGCAGCTCGGCACATTACACAGACCTCAGTAAAGATGAGATACTGAGACTAGATTTACTAACAGTTGAGGCAACATGCACCTTTTCTGGATACGAGGAATATGTGGAGCTAAAGGCTGCTTTACACTTAATCGTCACCAAGTCAGTTAAACTTCAGGGATATCAATCTGTCCGTTTGGGACAAGTGACTGATTCTTCTCTAGTTCTGTGTTCTGCTGGTGTCCTTGTCACTACTGGTAGCATGAGCCGGTACCTGCAGCCCTGTGCTCAGGTTGCACAGGTAGTCCAGCTCCTCCAAGACGGCACATCCATACGTGCGGTCGCAAGAAGGTTCAGTCTCAAGAACACAGAGGAGATACCAGGAGACCGGACGTTACACGAGGAGAGCTGGACAGGAGCGTAGAAGAGCATCGCCCCAGCAGCAGGACGGGTATCTGCTCCTTTGTGTGAGGAGGAACAGGAGGAGCACCGCCAGATCCCAACAAGTTGACCTCCAGCAGGCGACTGGTGTGCATGTTTCTGACCAAACTGTCAGAAACAGACTTGGCATTCGCAGGAGAACACCTGAATTGGCAGGTCCGCCACCGGCTCCCCGTTCACAGATGAGAGCAGGTTCACGATGAGCACATGTGACAGGCGTGAACGAGTCTGGAGAAGCTGTAACATCAACCAGCATGACCAGTTTGGTGCTTGGACAGTGATGGTCTGAGGAGGCATGTCCTTGTGGGGTGGCACAGACCTCCAGGTTCCCTGACTGCTGTTAGGTACCGGGATGAAATCATCAGAGCGATTATCAGACCCTACGCTGGTGCAGTGGGTCCTGGGTTCCTCCTTTTACTTTGATGGTTGCTGTGGTTTTGAATTCAGCCCTCAATGGGTTGATGATGTTGGTTCCATTGACCGTTGTTACGTCATTTTGTTCCCCACAAATTATACAATGAACATCAGGAAAGATCTTGGAAAGATGGATCATTTGTCCATCAAGATCTGATGTGTTCCCTTCATTTCTTTGTTCTGTGTACACAACGGGCACAGTTCAGTTTATGCAAATGCCTCCAGTAGGTGAGATTCAGTAATTACTGAGTGATGCATTATTTCAAAGGAATTACAGAAAAGGTATGATGAAAAAACCTCTGGAGGTGACAGACTGATGTAATTTCCCAAAGTTTAATGTAACAAGCGCCACTACATTACAGTGACACGTCTTTTCACTGAATACAGAAAGATTTCATCATTGCTGCAGAAGCTCCTCACAAAAACATCGAGCACGGCAACGACGAGCGTTAAACGAGTTAATTACACACTTATTTAAAACCAATGTGTTGAGCGGAAGGTAAGAGAAGGTGCGACAGCTGTGACCTTTCATTATGTGACGCTTAAATAATGTCAGAAGGCATAAAATGTTAATAATTCTGCTTGTGCCACACTGTCATAGGTAGTTACTGTAACACTGTTGCCACGAGGCACGTTCAGCAAAGCAGAACAATCAAATGACTGAGTCACACATCGTCTTGACGGCCGTTTCTTTTATTTTTTTTCTGGTACGTGTCGATTATTTTTTCCTCTTATCTTCCGTAAAAAAGAGCATTTGAAAGAGAACCTGAATTAAAGGGCCCAGTGAACCTACATGTCATTTGTATCAAGTGCTTTATGAGTCATTTCTACATTCAAAGAATAAATTTAGAAATTCTGTGCTGACTGCTTTGTATTCATAAACAGCAGAGGAGGTTCAATTAGTCACTGCATCGCTTGTATTCACAAAAAACGGTTTAACTGACTAGTTTGTTATAATCAAATAAATCAAAAATACAAAGAAAATCTGCAGCTACAAGATACATGTAGCCATGGTAGCAGCACGGCTTTATGGGATGGCAATGTTGCTTGGTCACTCAATCCAGGTCTCGATTGATTTTTCCTCTAACTCAGTTACAAATTTTAATATTGTCCACCATACAGGCACATCCATATAGGTCTAGGCCATGAAACAATATCCATAATTATCCCAATTTCAAGGTCAAATTCAACTTTATTGTCATATGTACATAGATGGTACTTAGATGCAGTTTCTCTCTAATCCCCGGTGTGAACATATTAGTAGACAAAGCATATAAGTACACAACATGTAGAGTACTCAAGTGACATAAGAACACAACAGAGTATGCAGTCAAAAGGGCACAGGGTAGATAGGATGTAGAAGAGCTGTAGAAATACTAGCAGATGTAGTATAATAGCAGAATTTACAGTAAAAAAAGATAACAGGTGAAGTGATGGGTGCATGTATCCACTTGTTCAGCTTGGTTGCTTGTATTTCCTCCTCTTGATGCTGATAGATGCCGTTAAGCATCAATGAAGAATGGTTCAGTTTTCATTTATTGTTACATCGCGGAGCATATTTCCGAACATTCATCTCGCCACAAATTGTCGCTTTCCATTCGGGTGAAAGAAGAAAGAAAGGCCGTCAACATAATTACTTCGTCTATACGATGATTGCATTGTCTGCTTTCTACTCAATAGTGTGTTATTTGAGTCAACACACAAATTTGTGTTTTGTCATCATATCCAGGGGAATCTTTCCCATTTGTCGCCGCATATTACCGAGTGAATGACGGAATGTAAACACAATTAGCTTCGTGGTGTAACAGTGGCTGCGCGTCCTGGCCTGATAGATGTGCCGCACAGCGACAATCAACAGGTGAAGAACCAAAGTGACCTGAACAACAGTTACTGCCGGGTTTCAGTTTCAGCTGTGGTGTGGTCGTGGTCCAAATGGCGACCGACGGCTGATTCTCGTCTGTCTTCACCGCTTCAAAATAAGAATGAACTCTGTCTTTTTAAATCGTCGGCACGTGGCCATTGGTACATGTGGGATAATAACTTTGCTGTAATAAGAAATGAAATGCTCCACAGAGGCAAACCCCCTCGTCTCCATGTGAAGCAGTGATTAGTTTCACACTTGTTATATCTTGTAATATTTCCAACAGTGTCGTGGCTCGTTGTAGATTATCCTGAAAATGTAGGAAATGCCCTTTTTTCTTTTTTGACAAACACCTCGCTCCCTTTGTTCTGCACCCTCTCCCTCGATGACATCGACTATTGTTCTCGTCCCACCACCGGCTGCAAAGAGGGAGCACTCTGTGTAATTATCTCCCATAATTGGGATTACTGTTTGCTGATATAGTTCGGTGTTTAAGCTGCTGAGTGGGCGTCTTCAGTCGGAAAAGGTCAAGCACTTCATTAGCGTTGTGGTGGAGACCAGTGGTTCTATATATGCAGCGTGCGCTCGCAAAGATTCCTGGTCGTAAAAAAGCTTCGGGAACGGTTCTATAGATATTAGTGGAAATAGGATCCTCACGCCATTAACGTTTCCATCTCATTGACTGAGCAGAATCTGTGACGGCTTTGATTAAGACCAGAAAACGTGTTGTCCCCCCCACTTCACTTGTTACACCCAAGAAAGACGGCAAACCTAGCTAAACTCAGGCTCCCCCTACAGGTGGGATGTGGAATTTGCTGTCGTAAATACAAGTTGCAGCCGCTCTGGTTGTAATGTACCAGCCCAGTACACCAGAATAACGCAGTACAGTTCCGGGCCTCCAGGGGACGCTGTGGCAATAACAGACCGTTCTCCGCTATTATAAGTTTGTGTACCATTAAAAATGATTTTGAAGCTGTTATTTTAGCTCAAACACGACAAAGTGTTGCTGTAACTTTTTCCTAATTATGTAACTTCATTTAGTAATCGCAGTCTGTGACATGTTCTACACACATCCAACACTTATTTCTATGGTTTATATTTCATCAGAACGTGTTATTTGATTTGGCCCATGTTAAATGTTGAATCCTGTGATAAAAAATCCAAGCGAAGGAGCATCTACTTTATAAAAAGCATTTTACACCCACAAAGGAATCGGCCAATTAGTGTGTGATGTTGTGAACAACGTGTGAATCCACAGGCTGCTGCTTTTTTTTTAAAGGCCTACGCGAGTCGCTGGAAAAAGCCAAGACGGAATTGCTGGCTCCGTTTGAGCAGCCGCTGACTCAGTTACCGCCGCTGACAGGCAGCCAGCAGAAGTCCATTAAAAGACCCTTGAATGGGCACAGCTGAGCAGAGGGAACATGTGGAGACTGAGGTGGAAATGTTACTGCAGCAACAGTGGCGGTGTCTGTGTGCCAGTCGGCGGGGCCACGCAGAGTCACATGAAATGTCCGGCCTCGCTCTGAATTGCTCGCTTGTGGGTTTTGTGTGTGAGGCCCTGTATACGAGACATGTGACAGTCCGAGCCAGTGCGTGTGTGATATGGATTTGTGTATCTTTTTGAACGCAGGAGAGATAAAGAGCCCTTTCTTTCCTATAACAAGCAGTATGCTTTAGAGAAGTTCGGATTCAGACAAGGATGTCAGTGTGGTGCTGTCCTCTGACAAACAGACCATGAGAGTGGTTCTATGTGCGCTGCTCCCTGTCTCGTGTTGCACACAGATATCCACTTCATGCCCGGCAGTATGCAACTATTGAACCGTGAAGAAATGCTCTTTTTGAAAACTGTTATTTCTAAAGATTTTATTTATGAACCAGCAGACCGGTAAGAAGAATGATAATGAAAGAGAAATAAAATGAATTAAATCACAATGTCACTTACGTCCAAAACACAAGGGACACCTTTAAAATCCTGGGTATACGAGGCCTTTTAAGACCAAATAACAAAGCAAAGAATAAACCACCTTCATTTGAGTTAATCTGGTCCAAATTAATATTCTGAATAGATTAAAATATTGAAATGGAGGGAATTTATGTCACCTCGTTAAAAACAAAGAAAACAATAAATAAAACTACATTGGCACTCAGTAGAACGCATACCTTCACCTAGGTGCAATAGTCTATGGAGATTAGAGAATACAGACAAAGAGTATGGAGAGATGCGAATAGGTGTTTACCAAACTGGCCACTGGTCAACTTCAGGTAGCGCTCGAAAAGTCGGTGAAGTTCCCTGAGCTGTGTGCACTTCCGGATGTTCTTGTGGACTAACACACGGTGGTGCTGGTTTCTCCCTTAATTGCTAAATTGATTCTGTTAATGAGAATTAATGAGTTGGCCCACACCACATTCTTGGTTTTGTAGTTTTTTCATAAACCTGATAACACAGAGACAAACCCCTTGTTTTCTGGTAATAAAAAGATGCAACATGTTCTGACACATGTTGCTCTATAGTATATATGATGATACGTATCCGACTTTATGTAACAGATTGATATTAAATAACTCTATTACAATTAAACAGTATGAAAGTTATTTTTGTCAAATAACTCTTGTTCAATGTAAATCTAATTTACATTGGGGGATTAAAACAAAATATTTATTCTAAATGCTGTTAAAATGCAGTAATGGAATCGTGACTATCACAAAGAGCTGTTTTTAAGGAGGTGCAACAAATGCCTGTTGTTGGTCTGCAAGTTAAACCTGTGAGGCTGCTGTGTGGGAGTTTTCTTATATAATCCAAGTGTTGCACGCTAACATTTCATGTGGAAGAAGTACACGGCAGGCGGCGACTTCTGAAGCGACTCCTCGCTCCTCTCGACACCACTCAGCCGTGTAGCTGATACTCTCGGCTAAGCTAACTTAAAATGAGTGCAGCACTGGAGCATGTTGAAATAGCTTGAATGCCAGTGATGGGAGCGACTAATAAAAGTAAGGAGGATGTGTCAAAACTGTTTTACACAAGCTGTTCACAAACTGCAACAAAGCAATCCTCTCTTCTCCCCGCTTATTGTTCTCTCTCTTTCCCCCTCTCCCTCTCTCCATCCTACTTTCTATTTCCATCTTCCAAAATCCCATTAGCGGCAACAGTACACGGTGTAATGGATATATGTCAGCTCGCCAGGGCCCGTACTTGTTTCCCTTGCTGGGATGAGAGATATCATAAAATCTCTGGGGGTAAACTTGGTGAAAGAGAATCTCGATGTAGTGTTCATAATGTAACTTTAACTCTCCACTCCCCTTATAAGCAGATCAGTGTCGAAAAAAAACAAATAAAAAAAACAAGCAGCCCCATGTTGCCACTGCCGAGAGAACAATCTCCCTGTGCTAAGTGACGCCATTGAGGCAGAGACAAACATAATTTGATACCGTTCCCTCCGAGTTTTTGTCCCCAAGGAAAGGCATCTTGTAAAGACGTGTGCATATCATATATATATATTACATCGCGCAGGTTTAGGTTTGTGGCGACACACAAAGTGGCTTCTTTTTTAGCCCATTGTTGACTTCTCCGGTGCATGTGTCAGACGACAAAGACAAAGCACATTTTCCTATTCCAGTTCATTCCAGTCTTTATTACCTTCATGCACCCGACAGATAAGGAAGTTCTGATTGAGCGTCCGATAGCGGGAAGAGCTCCCAGTGGTGCAAAGCCAGTGGAAGTTGATTAGCACAACATGGTACCACTTCTCTATCACATCAAATGCTCGCCCAGCGCAGTGAGGAGCAGTTAAGCATCAGCTTAGCAAAGCGAAACCAACCGAGTGGTCTATTTCCCCCCAAGGAGAGAGTTAAGCTAAAGCAAGTGCTCACATAGCATTTTCCAACTGAGTTCACAAAGTGAACGGTATAATTCTCAGGAAGCCATTAAGCGGGACAGTGGCAGAGAGTTTAATTGACACGTTGTTAAAAATGTTGATGACATGTTTTAATCACTGTTGTGTCGTGAGCGTGTCGCCTGAGCACGGACTGACGACAGGCACCATATGTTTGTCTGACGAGTTGAGAATCACAGCTCAGGGTTATCATCTGTGGAGCAGGAGCTGAGCTGAGCGAGAGTCATCAGGACATTAGCAGAGCGCCGCTACGCTGAAATACATCCCGGTGACTCAGACGCAGGAAGTGTGATGAACGTTTGGTACGTTTCACATGTGGCACGAGAAGATGTTACAGGACAGCAAAGGTCATCAATATAAAAACTTTCTGGTTTCTATCTTATCTACACGTGGCACCTGTATCGTAGTTAAAGCTGGGGTTGGCAATCCTGGAAAAGCTAGCAAGAGCAGGCCACACTTTGAAAAAACCCACCCCCTCCCATTGGGCCTCTCATCAAAGCTACAGCCCCAAAACACACGGATGTGCACTGACTGACAAATGCCAGAAGCCAACTTTTTTCCCCGTGACTCACTCCCTAACTTCTCACTATCTCCCCTGCTCCAGCGGCGTATGTCACACGGTCGGTTAGTGACAGACAGGTGCACCGGCCAATCGTTTCATCCGGACCGGTCGTGGTTATTACAGCCCGGCGAGTGGCCACAGTCTGCGGTCTCTTTTTTCTTTTTATATATTTTCCCAGTCAGCTGAGTGATGGGTTCCTACGGGGGAGACACACTCGTGCCAAAAGTCAAAATGGCTTTATTCATTCCACTTGAAAGACGTGTGTGTGTGTTTGTGTGTTTTTCCTCTCAGCTCGTCTCGGGCTGGAAGAAGAAGATATCACACGTTTCCAATCATTTGAGATTAGAGATGCACTGATATGACCTGTACATTAAGGAGAGCTGACTCAACATGAAGGGAGATAAAAACAAAGGGTCAGCAGTTAAGAGAATATTTGATTGTAGTATATTGTTATAATGATAAATAACAATTCGGTGTATATGTTATATTTTGTTTAAGGAGACCCTTGGCTTACAAACAGATAATGATCCCAGTGTCCTCCCCACTGTGGCGTGCAGATTGTTAAACTCTGGTATTTGATCAGTTCTTGTTATCGTCCGATGCCCAAGGAACAGAAAGAGTCACATCAGTGCATCACTAATCAGGATCTGGCAACAGTTGAATCAAAAACCTGATGACAGTTTTGTGGTGTCTTGTTTTCCGCGGGGGCGACTGTAAATCAACAATGATGAAACCACATTCCCGCAGTCCTGATGGAGCAGATTAGCTTCAGTCTTTAGATGTTAAACTCCTCATGAAAATGAATTAGTCATAAGTTTTCTAATAGAGAGAGATCTGATAGCATCTGACAGAGCTTTTATAGAGGAGAACATACGAAAAAAAGTTAGAAAACTACTGTACCGGGTTAAGGTCAAAGATTTCAAATATTTTCCACGTCTGCATGAACGTCTTGACATGCTGCTCCCTCATCTACCCCCCCTCACTTCCCTTCCTGCTACACTGAGGCCTCACTGGTTCCTCTACTGACACTAGCTGTAACCTGTGTCATGCAGAATCATCAAAAAAACGGATGTAACCTTTAGGGACACTGAGCTGGTGAAGACTTTGAGCCTGAACACTCCTCTCTCATGGCTATCGTGAAGGAAACTTTACTACATCAGTTATAGCTAACTACCACTGTATATAATGACACCTCTGAGGTCCCAGGGGCCATCTGTTCTCTTTACAAAGGTCAGGTAGATAGTTAAAGTTCCTGCTGAACCCTGAATTCAACAACCCCTGTGGCCAATAGGTTTGAAGCCCCACGTTTCCTGCTGAGCTGAGATAAAGTTACTGCCGAGTTTCAGATGCAACATCATTTTAAAGGTGCAAAACAAGTGAAAGACGAGGACTCACGTGAAAGAGAGAACTGCACTGAGTTCCACTTGCGGCTATGCGCACAACTGCAGCCTGACACTATGAGGTCTGACTCTCTGTGTGTGGATGGAAACAAGTTTATGGACAATAGCACGAGTGTGTGAGTAAATAGCAGATAGCCAAAAAATGCTGCAACGGAGAAAAACAGCAAGTTGGAGATGTCTTTTCATTCTGAGTTAGTGTCAAAAAACATCTTTGGTTCATAATGAAAGTGACAAATTGGAATATGGCGCCACAGTGTAGATAATAAGTGGGAAACACTGCTTGAACAAACCACAACTATACACATCACGAAATGTTAACACATAAACAATCTGTCTCAGTCCTGTGTGAAATATTGCACATCACTTTTTGCCATGTGTCTGTGTATGTGCGCTACACGTGTGTATTTATGCAAACATAAGAGGAACTGACATGTCTGTGTCACAGACAGAAAAAAAGTATTACAGTTTAACAGCCTGTTTAGAATATGAACATAGTTTTTACTAGATATACTTTTATACACAAAACTGCCTGTTATGCACAATGTCTACATGCAGCCACCTCTTCTGCCTAAACCTGACTTTAAATGGCTTATTTTCAGTAGAAGGTGGAAAAGTGTGTTTAGGTGCATGCAGGCAGTGGCGTGTGTGTGTGTGTGTGTGTGTGTGTGTGTGTGTGTGTGTGTGTGTGTGTGTGTGTGTGTGTGTGTGTGTGTGTGTGTGTGTGTGTGTGTGTGTGTGTGTGTGTGTGTGTGTGTGTGTGTGTGTGTGTGTGTGTGCAGCACAGCCTCTGGTGTGAGCAGCACTTTGAGGTTAATAGGAATTCTTCCTAGAAGGCTCCACTCTTTTCCAGCGCTGTGTCACACAATGACCAATCAAAACCTGCCCAATACCCAGAGTCAGTTAGGGAGGATTTGGGTCTAAAAAGTATTTCATTTAAAACATGGATTTTTTACTTATAGGCCTTGTTCATGTAATTTGAATGCAAAATAGCTGTAACCAACCGGCGGACTGAAAAAATTCAAACTTCAAAATGCCCCACAAACCTGGTGAACCTGCTCTTCTTCCTTCTTCTCTTCTAACCAATTTCTCCAGAACTAATAAACAAAACCACTTCAGTCTTCTTCAGACCTTCTCTGCCGTGTTCCAATTGCCGTGTCCGCGTCTTGTTGTGTTTTCTAACATCAGTCGTATTCTGCTCTAACCTCTGTTCTTGCACAGATAGTAAAGTTTTTTTTTTTGATTGAACCCCTCTGATCCTCGGAGTTAAGCCTTTTCATGAAACACTGCACATTCAGGGTCCCACATGTTCCAAGGTCGCTGGAATTCTGCCGATGTTCAGAGAATGAGAGACAGCAGAGGGCAGTCGGCACGGGTGTGTGTTTCTAACATTAAAGACGCCCTGTGAAGTTTGCCTGTGAACAAAGTGTTTTGAGTGTGTGTGTGTGTGTGTGTCCTTGAAGTCTAACAAATATGTTGAATGTATCACCATGAAAACCGATTGTCTCTCTACCACAGTGCAGTGTGTAAGTTTGCAATGGATTTGTCTTTTCAGTAATTTTGACCTGAAACCTTGAGGATAGTTTTCTGCCGTGAGAGTTTAATTCCCCACTCTTTTGTTCATTGTGTTGTTGTTGGGACTAAAAATAGCTTCCGCTGTATTTCGCTGTGAAATGGGGTGATGGACATTCGCTTCATCTCACGAGCTGGACTCGTTGTTTCAGTCTGCGTGAACCTGAACTGCTCCACCGAGAGAAATCCCACATGTTTAGAAAACTTGAAGAGGGAGAGACTGACCTCTTGTCCCGAGGAGAGTTTGACCCTCATTTTTTTTATGATCACACGATTTAATAAATACAACGAGCTGAGTGGGTTCATTGTTGTTTCTCTGGTCTCCTTTGGTAGATCCGTTACCTTGGCAACAAGTGCTCTCCCTGCAAATTGTATTTAAACACATTGTTAAAGTTCAAATGCTTCCTCACGTCTTTAATAAAAGAATAATACACAACTAAATTACTGTAGCACCATATGCAATAAAAGTATTAAACATAGAACACAGATTTATTAAAAAAGAATATAAAGTCAAACATAAGGACAGTGAAATTTGCAGCACTTTGAACACAGATGAAATTGTTGTTTTCAACTGTTACACAAGTTGAAGCAAACTTAGGTTACACACAAGCGTATGATTCTGTCTGAGCTCGATGTAAAAGGCCTTAAAACCTCTTCGGCCGAACCAACAGGAGACGGTCTGGTGCTGCTGTGGCGGCGCAAGCCCATCCCGCCCTTACAGCCGTCGCCTAGCAACAAAGCTACCGGCGAGAAAACATTCTTCGGTTGATTGTAAATGTTGAAAAGATGTTTTATTAACGTGTTTGGTTGAGAGAATTGAGACACAGCTACGTTTGTATTTCAGCCTCATTTACTGGACAGTGGGAGGAAGTGGAGACGTGTCGTCCATCTTGATACACACGGTGTATGTTTTCACCACAGCTACCACTACAGGCTTTTCACACAGTGTGAGGTTGAGATTGAGATCTTAGAAAAAGATGTCATGGTTTTTTTTAAATTATCAGGAAATAAGAAAACACTAGATGTTTATCCGGTGATTTAACTTGGTGATTAAGATCTGGTTCATTAAAAAAGTTTGTTTTCCACCAACAAATAACACATCTGCAGTTTTAGGCAACTGAATTACTCAGTCAAGCAAGCAAGAAAAAAAAAATAGAATTTTAAATTTGCCATTGATTTACTTAAACCTCTTTAATTCTGGAGTTTCACCTCACTGGTGATATTCAGACTTTCTTTAATCCTCGGCTCCACTGAACTCGAAGAATCATCCCACCGCAGACGTCTCTTTGTCTCGGTAGAAATGTCTTTTATTGATCCAGGGCTTATGTCATGAAAAGTGTCAGTATCAGGGACGGTTAGCTGGTCTGACTCCATTTGTTCTGGAGCAATGATGGTCCCAATTCTCCAGCTGGTGTGTGTACCTCTTCCTCCAAAGCCCCCTTCACTTGGGTACTTCTATGGAGCTGAGCTATTACACCCCCAGTGTCCTCCGAGACCCCGCATGATCTCTGGCCCCGCGCGTTTTAGCAGATCGCTTTATCCTGCGGCTCAAGTTACACGGCGGCTGTTCTTCAGAGCACTCATCAGTATCCCTTTCACAGCCGTATTGTTATACAAGTCGGTGAGCTCGGCGTGTTCCAGGGAGCTTTACACAGATTCAGCGGGAAAAGCCACGGAGAAGACGATGGGAAGCGAACACACTGAAAACTGGAAATGGAGAACATTCCCAGGGCCCTGATAGGAGGGTTCACAGCTCGGGGTGTTATCATCAATGTGCTGCTGCAGGAAGGGGACGAATGCAGGATGCTCAACGCCTCAGGGCATCCTCCTCCTCATCCTCCAGTCTCCTCCTCATCCTCCACTCTCCTCCTCATCCTCCAGTCTCCTCCTCATCCTCCACTCTCCTCCTCATCCTCCAGTCTCCTCCTCATCCTCCACTCCCCTCCTCATCCTCCAGTCTCCTCCTCATCATCCACTCTCCTCCTCATCCTCCACTCTCCTCCTCATCCTCCACTCTCCTCCTCATCCTCCACTCTCCTCCTCATCCTCCAGTCTCCTCCTCATCATCCACTCTCCTCCTCATCCTCCACTCTCCTCCTCATCCTCCACTCTCCTCCTCATCCTCCAGTCTCCTCCTCATCCTCCACTCTCCTCCTCATCCTCCACTCTCCTCCTCATCCTCCAGTCTCCTCCTCATCCTCCACTCTCCTCCTCATCCTCCAGTCTCCTCCTCAGCCTCCTCTCTGGGTTTTCATGCACTTTTTTCTTTTTAAATCTGAGTCTCAGTATCACTTTCTGCTTTATCTTTAGAGAAACCTCCTCTCGCTCACACACACACACACACACACACACACACACACACACACACACACACACACACACACACACACACACACACACACACTCACAAGCACATAGGCCTAGACGCACACTCACACATGCAGATGCTCGCTTACTCAGCTAATGTCTGTTGCTGCGTGAGCCTCAGGTTAATAACTGTTTATTTTTTTCTTCTCCTCTGCAGATGCCGGCTCAGGATCAGGAGACGATGGTAAGATTACTCACCCTCCTCCTCCTCCTCCTCGTCTTTCTCCTCCTCTTCCTCCTCCTCCTCTGCTTTAGCTCGTGCACTGCTTCTGGCTCATTGTGTTTGTCCACTGAAAAGCATGTTCTGCTGTAGCAGTGAACAAACGGATAAACACATGTGAGAGGTTTGATTCACTTTGGGGAAAGTCAGTTCATCTATAAAGTATAAAGTAATAAATCCCCAATATTTGAATACATTAGACCAATGTTAAAATAGATCAAACAAACATTAAAAAGCAAATAGAACCTCAATGTATAAAAGGTTTAAATAAGACACTAGCACCTGTAGGGAGCTAATTATCAGCAGCCTTTAAAATCATCAGAGTTGAATCAACACCTCTGATACTGTTTCAGACATTAGGACCTTGATGACTGTCGCGTTGGACTCTGCTGGTTTTAGCTTGCTGTACCTAATAAACTGCCAAAGGGGTGTGTGTCAGTTTTGACGTAGTGACAGTTGTGACAGCCAGTTCGTGACAACATGCACTGTCTTGTCTTGATAATCACTCAGAACCGTTTTGATGTTCACACCCACACGTTCACACCCTGTCCACACGTCTGTCAGGAGCACTTTGGGCTTCGGTATCTTGCCCAAGGACACTTCAGCCTGTGGACTGGGATTGAATCAGCTTTATCTACATGCACACAAGAAACGGACGGCTTCCAGGATTTCTCTTGCAGCTTTAACTTCATGCCACACATAATAGAAATAAGCAACACCGTGCACAGACATTATGATCATTATCCCACTCATGCAAATGAAATGTAAAACAGCGAAACCTGTTTTAGTCACGTTATCTTTCACTGGGTAATATCCACTGCAGGACACATTTCAGAGTCGGCTCTTCCCTCGCACGGAGACTTTACACAGAAAGAAAACTCAGTCAGTCGATGCTCTTCGTTACATCATAAAGGAGAGTTCTGCTCGCAGCGGCTGTGGTGGATGATTGTGCAAGAGATAATTATAATAAATAAAATAAATATGTGCGATGGATTTTCTGTCCGAACCATTTTTCCACTTTCTCTGAGCGGATTTTTCATACCATCGTGGAAACTTATGGCCCGGGAGGTCAGAGATGATTTGATTGTTCTTTTTCTTCTTATTGTTTGTTTTTGTTATTGCAGTTAATGAACACTGGGGACGAGAGAAGATGCGAGTTCAAAGGTGGTGATAAGCCAGTGAGAGTTTATTGTAATAAGATGGAAATAAGCTTCGGGCTGTGACTGACTTTTTATGAATAGCTTTTCTGAATAACTGATCATGTAAAACCTCCAGTAGATGAATAATGTGTCGTTCAACTAAGACTCTAATTCGTTATCTAATCGCCGAACAAGCCTCGGCCCTGACGTCATCACGGACTGGACACGGTCGGCGGTGGAGTTTATCCGTCCGTTTGCTTGTGTGCGTGCATCTACTGTATTTACACTCGTCCCCCTGTGTGTTTACCCATGCAGCTCCTTCATTAACTCTCAAGCATGGAGCTTCACCAAGCATATGAGACAGAGATTGGAAAAAAAGAGATTAGTCCACCCCCCCCTCAAAATAAGACGGCAGACAGTTGGATGAACGAGCGGAAATGAAACCGGTGCTGGGTCAACAAGAGGGACAGACAGAGAGAGGGAGAGGCTGGACAAAGACATGGCCTAAAGGAAAGTCGCAAAATAGATAACGGCAACTGAGGAAACAGAAGGCGAGTCGGGCAGCGACGGAGGGAGAGAAACAGGACAGACGGTGATAAGAGACAGGAGAAAGAACAAGAGGAACAAAATAAACATGCGTGTCCTATGGATGAATATATTTCCTGCTTCCTGCTTTGCATTAAACTCAATTATCTGAAGAGGCTCCCGGTGCCGCAGCAGGACAAGGAGCACATACATGTAACCGCACACCGGGATTGTCACACAAGCTATTCTGCTTCATTTGCGCTGATTTTCTATTTTAATTAGCAATTAATCAGTGTCCTTGGGATCCGTGGCCCCTGGGAAGTTACCCAGTGGGCAATCAGTCTTCAGTCTCCTCACACCAGAATACAGATACTAACCATGGCTACGAGAACAATATTCAGTTTCTTTCTATTGATTGAGTGCCTGGAACTCGAGGTTTCAAGCCACTCCCATCTCGTGCATGAGGACATATGTCTTCCTCTTTACTTCCTCCTCATCTTTATTCATTCTTAACATGTGGAACGGCCCAATCGCATGTTTGTTATGAGTTCAAAGAACCGGTTGAAAACATATGAAGCAAACATTAGCTTAATTGGTTGCTAGCGAATTTGGTCAAGAAAATCATATCAGTAAAATGTGTTGGGGCTTTGTGAACAGTTATTGGAAAGAAACGAAGATGAGTGTGTCCCTGTGTAATACAACAAGCAGACTCACAAAATGTTATTATCCTTACAGTTGTTTAAAGTAACATTTAAACAACGTTTTATTAGGAAAGAGAAGTATGAGGGAAATAAAGCGTGCTGTGAAGAGTACAAAATGAAAATAGCAGTTTTTAAAACGTAAAAATATTTTACTTGCTACAGCACAGATATAATTTGGTTGAATTAAGATTTTAGATGATGTTCACGTAAACACGACAAGTTATTCCTCCAAACTAATGCGGGGATTAGTACTATAAATACTACATTTTAATACATTTAGTCTTTATTAGGAAATCTTTAAGACTCAAAGTTATACCAGAAATGTATATTGAGTCCCTTAGAATAAAACTCTCTGTTCATAATATCATCGACCAACACACACAGCTCTAGATGGAATAAGAGCATTGCACAGAGACAGCATCAGGTGGGGGGGGAGGTTGAAGAGTTTAGTGTCATTATGCATCTTAAAACCATCCGCTAAAACCAAGTGAGAGAAGCTTTTCCTTTGTACGAAAGCTTATTATGAACGCCGACCTTGTGAGACCTCTCGGTGGCTCCGACTAGAAGCCGCAGTTCTGTCCTCAGTCTCCAACTGTCAGATAAAATATGAGGAATCGATCATTTCAAGAGGAAGAGAGACAATTAAGGAAAAAAAATAGCTCCGGGGGCCGAGAGGGTATTTGTGCAGTATAGGAGTGAAGGTGGGGAGAGGAGAGGGCAAGGGCAAGAGGAAGAGTAACACAAACACACCCTGTAAAGATAGAATCGTTGCAGAGGTCAGAATAGATGGAGAGATACAGTAGAAGAGAGGGAAGGTAAGGAAGGGGGGGGTGGAGAGAGCTGCTGGTGTTTTATGAGCGGGGGAGAAGGTTAAAGAAAGTGGTTGTAAAAGGCGGGTTGGACTCCTATTGAGGAATCCAGCAGTGGGGAGCCATCCTGGTAAAAATCAAATGTATTTTAATGGTCAATGATAAATCTACACACATAAAACTTGGGTCAGCTGGGTAGTTGCCAGTTTCATTGGCTTTGTGTGTGTGTGTGTGTGTGTGTTTGTGTAGAGCAGCCGCGATGCATCAAGTGTGCATTCGTGCTGGCTTTGTGAGTCCTCTTTGTGTATTTGCGTCCCTTCTCTGATAAGTGAGAACACAAGTCGACTGTGCAGCGACATGCCCTCGCGACACGAGCGTGGTCACATGGTTCCTTCGGGCAGAATCAGACAATTGTCAAAATCAAATTGTACAGTGGAGAAATTGAATTGCACTCACATGGCAGGACAAAGGGGCGAGCGGAGCCTCAGATTTGTACGGGTTTCAACACTTCCTGTCCAGGAACAAAGAGCGGTCAGAGAGTTGAGCCACGCGGGCGGCGGCGAGAAGCTGTAAAGCTCATTTGTTGAAACAAAAGAAAAGATATAAGACTGAGATCGGAGATTTGTGGCTGTGAGATCACTGCAGAGATATTATTAGCCCGACTAGCAGCATTGCCTCATGGACGGCAGTGACTCTGCTCTCACGGCTGCGGTTCAGACTGAGATTTCTCAGTAACTTGGGTTTATTGCCGTGAAAGTGTCTGCGTGCGGTAGCAGCTGTTTGTAGAATACGTGTCAGGACCATGGACAGCTTCAGCTGGAGAGAGACGTCTGCACCGAAGTGGACGAGCACAAAGGCTCCTTATATGTTATATAGTAGGGTGTAGTTTCCATATGAGCCATATTTATATATATTTTATAAGACAAATGTTATGTTAGATTATATTTTCCATCTGCGTTTGTTTATGTTTTAGCAAAATGACACCTAGGCCATGCTCCTGGATGGATTACCAGGGAAGTAGGTGGAGGGATGTGGTTTGAGTCAGGGAGGAACCCATTACATTTTGATGGTGATATGAAAAGATCTTTTCACTGATTTCCCATGAAGGTAATAATTATTGGGTCTTGATTAAAACAAATCAGGCATGTTGATAAAGGGACATGAGTCTGTGCAATTTGCAATTTGGTGAAACTTGATTGAATTGGAGTTATTCTAGTTACCTCCGCCAAATTAGTCTGTTAGTAAACAGGATTTTGCAAAACTCACTGGACTGATTACCACAAAAGTTGCTGGAAGGATGAAGTTTGGGTCAAGAAAGAACCCATTCGATTTTTGGTGAGGATCAAGGATTTTCTTTTTTCACTTAACGGGCGTTTTGTAACAGTTTTTCTTTTGGTTTGTTTTCTCAGCCTGTTGCAATGTTAGTTTGCTTATGAAAGACCCACATGTACTTTATCTCTGTGCTTTCTTTGTGGCATTTACTCACTATTAGATATAAAGTCTTCAGGTCCACATTAGTCCCGTATAGAACCATCTAGAACACAGCTTAGGAGCCATTAGGACACTCAAGTCTCCCAAGTCCTGCTCTGTGGGCTCGGTGGACCGGCGGCATTAAAGTGACCTAATTTCACCGCAGTTCCGAAGTGTAACTCTTATCTAAATTAAGCGCTCTGTCAAGGTCAAAACAGTGTCCCGTAACTTATCGGAGCCATTTCTCAGTGTGAATGGTAAAAAACGAGTCCATTATGAGTCCTTAGCCGCAGACAGAGAGAGAGCATGGGGACTGCCTGGAGTCTAATTACCAGTATTTATGGGGCACTCTTCGAAGTGTCTCTCTCTCTGTCTTCTCAACTACCTGATTTCCTTTGTGCATCTCTCCTATTATTCCCTCCGCTTTGTTTAGCCGCAGACTTTTCAAGCACCTCGGTAAAATCGAGGATATTAAAATCACTATCCTGCCATTCCATCACTGTAGATTAGACACGGGGTCCGCGGGTAGATAAGAGAATTAGATTAGTGTTTGTATATTCGAGCACCACGCCCCTGTCTCCACTCTTTATTCCGCATTTACTTTTCTGAGTGTTGACTAATGAAAAGATAAACACTGCACTTGGCTTAATTGAAATACAATAGCGTGATTGGGGTAATTAATCTAATGATCAGACCCCCGCAAACACTATGGATTTGCAAGCACTGTATTAATTTGAATTACGGGCGAGGCTTCAATATGGTGCAATTATGAATTCAATTTTAATGGATCTCCGTCCGGCAGTTTGCAGCAATGCACAAAAATGATTATAGGAGGAAGGACGTCACATTTTACTATTTTACTGAATCTCCAAATGTTGTGGTGCAACATGTTAAATATCAAAACTCATGAATGGAGGGGCCTAATATTAACATTAAGATGAATGAAGATTCTCTAATAAGCTGTTTCTTTTCCTATCATCTTATATATGTTAAAACCATAAGATGACTTGTTCTAGTGCTGTCCAAATGTTCAGTGAATATTCTTGCGCCCCAGTGGACTCATTGTATCGCACAGTGCATCGTGAGAAGTGGTGTAGTTATTTTTAACACTGTCCTGCTGATGAGCTCACCACATAGTTCCCGACATTGTTTGAAGTCAGAACAGAATAGAAAGACGTTACTGATGTAAAACAGCTGACTGACCCCGCGGTTCCCCTGGCGACTGGTCCATCCGTCCACTCCCGCCTCAGCAGCCTCCACAATGACGAACTGCTGCCCCAGTCACACTGCTATTGCTATGGTAACCAAGTTAGAGGTTTAGGGAAGTGAGTAATCTAATCTTCCCACTTTGTGGCATAACGATAAGGCTCACCACCGCCAGCCCACCCGTTTGAGTGTGTGTTTGTGTGTGTGTGTGTGTGCGTGTGTGTGTGTGTGTGTCTCTGTGTGTCCTATTTGGTCATTCTATGCTGCATGTCTTACCCACACACACACACACACACGCACACACACACAGAACCTATCAAGCCAATATGTTCCACCCTAATAGGCAGGTGAAAGCCGGAGGGCAGATAGGCTTCCAGCCTCGTAGAAAAGTCTGAACCTTACTGAAGTCGACGGTCGGCACCAATATCTTCAATATTAGGGGAAAGCTTTTCTTTTGGAGCTGGAATCGCACAATGTTCTTGAACTAAAAACAGACTTAATCGCACACGGAGATCTTTCTGTCATCACAAATCTTTCCTTCCAATTACTGAGGAGCATTTGACATGTACGCGGGATGAGCAGCTGTCGTTGGGATGAATGAGGCGACATCTCCGTTTCTCTATTCAGCAGATTCATGCATATCATTAGAACATGAATTAGACACATGTAGTGATCAATATTTGTTCATTTTTAATCATTGAAGACACTCACACTCTTCTGTTGGTAACAAAACTGGGGTTTAAAGTCTTTGGACTGAACGTCATTCGTGAAATATAGTTTATTGCACAATTCCACATTTAAAATTTAAGGATTCGAGCCCAATGCAGGAAATGTTGTGCTCCTTATATAGCAGAGCAGGAGGCAGAGGGTGTGGAGGCTAATGCAGGAGATGGGTGTGTGCTCTGCTGCATTCAGGAGACTGGAGTTTGTCCGGTTACATGGCCACAACAATAATCTTTCCCTGACATTAACCAATAGTTTAAGTTGACTAAAGTCTTGTCTACACTACTGTAGATATTTAATTGAATTGAATTTAGCTGTAAACTTGTAATTAGACCTCACAGTGCTAAACAAACATAAAGAAACAGGTACGTAGCTGCTGTTGTTGTTGTTGTAGTTGTTGTTTCTGACACTTGCTCATTGCACAAAGCAACAGTGGCAATGCACGAGGTGAGCTGTGAAGTTACTGTTTCCCAAACGCTCTGTACACACACATACACATAAAATGGGAGCTTTAGAAAATCGGCACTTTGGAAGGCGATTGTAAAAATGCTGTAAAAATGCTGTTTGCGTGTTAACGAGAGTCTTAAACGCAGAGGAAGCAGTTTGTAAAACTTTATTTACCATAAACACATGCTGATATTGTAGAAAACACATCTTAACTACTTAAACATTTACATAGTTTAACAACCTTTCCATGGATTGTAATTTCCTAGTCGTGATGAGGTTGACATTAAAGAGCGATTATGCAAATTGCTCCACTTTCGGTTGGTCAACAACGACCTCGATCTCTTTTTACCTTATACAATGTCTGAATATGGCAAATGCAACATGGCTGATCTTTGTATCTGTGTAGTTTCTTTAAGAATTTGTAATTGCAGGCAGAATGAGATGTTTTAACCCAATCAAACTCATAAAGTCACATAGAGCTAAAGCGGAACGATATTTATGTAAACCTGTGTGACCTTAAGGGAGCTTTCACACCTTGGTTTGGCCTTTTCAGTTTTGCTGAAACCAAGGTGTGAAAGGTGCTTCAGACCAAGTGACACAAATTAAGTTTGACCAAAAGAAGTGGTCTGGGTCGGGGTCAAACATAGAAAGATGACAACCTGCTGCCGATGTCAGACAGACGCCCAGATACAAACCAATCAGTGTCAAGCATAGTTTGACGCAGGCGATGTTGGTGATGACTACAGGATGTATGTCATATAAAATCCTTTAGTGTGCAGTGCAGTGCAATGTGAAACCAAAACCAACTTGGTCTGAATTTTCAGGTGTGAAAACGCCATAATTGACATCAGTATTTTCAAAACAACAACATACACAGACCTCTGCCATCCCAAAAAAACATGAACAGTATATTATGACTGCTGAACGTGTACCAGGTTCGCAGGACTAGAAAACATTTGTGCGTAGAGAAGCTTCAAGCATTAATAAATTACAAACAGAAAATAAAAATGAGTGAACTTTGACCTTATGCACATTTCTAACTGCAAAATAACAACCAATTATTTACCGTGTTCATGATCCCTACAGATGGCTCATGCAGCCGTGTGAAAGTGAGTTGGTGTAGCTTCATTAAGAAATAGAGACGTGGCAGGTTGGCAGAGTTGTGTGTGAAAGAAGCTTGTGCAGGCTAATTTAGAAAAAACACATTTGAAAAACCTAGCAGCTCTGTGCAGGATACAGGTTAATGCATTTCACTCCCAACGAGGCTCTGCTAAAAAAAGGATGTTTTCATTTGTACATATTAAGTCACTTTGGATAAACATCTGCCAAACAGCTGGTTATCGTTCTACTGAGTTTAATATTCAGATTCACGCTGATGATGATGAAATAAAGATGAATGTTTTGAACACACAAACAAACCCTGTTCCTCGCAGAGTGCGCCGTGTGGAGAGGACGGGCATATGAGGCTTATTTGAATGCATCTGAAGATATGTCTCCACGTTAACTCCGATCTATCCGATGTTCTCACAGAGCATACGTTAAGGAAGAGCACATGAGGAAAAAGGCTCGGCCCAAAAGGCTTTATTTTGGCACAGGGATAACATTGTAATCTAGACCGAGAGGGATAGGATCTGCAAATGAGATAGAAGCAAAGTCGTTAGATCCCTTCATCCCTTCACGCTTCCCCCCCTCCATTTTCCATCTCTCTGCTGTTTTTGCTTTTCCTCCGTCTCTCCACGGGAACGTATCCAATCATGCCACTCTGAAGTTATTATTAAAAATTCCTTTGCCTGTGTGTGCATGCATGTGTGTGCGCGTGTGTGTGTGCAGCAGAGGCTCTGAATGAAATGAGCTGGGCTGGGGCAGCGTCGAGGGTTCAGACAGTATCTGGAGTGAGAAGGCAGCGCGAGTGGCGAGTGGCAGCCGCCGCCGCGTGACAGAGCTATCAGCGGAGACGGGTGAAAAGTGGGACAGAGACTGGCAAGAATAGCAGGGGTCACCTTTGGGCCGCCTCCCCCCCTCGCTCTCACAGGCATCGGGGATTTTTATTGTCATGTATTTTTTTGTCATTCTGAAAATAATGGAACAGGGACGAGGAGAGTGGCACAGCAGGGGGGGGAAGATTGCACTGAAGCGAGGCCCACGGAAAGGGAGGGATGGACAGATATTGGGATAGAGAGGCTGGAGGATTGGACATTTTTTGTCTGTAATGGCTGGGTTTGACTGGGATTAAGTGAAGGAACAGGGGGGGGGGGGGATCAGGTGGTCACTTTCAGCATGAATTGGCCCCTGTGTGTGTTTTCAAATGGCCTGGTGTCGTAAACTGGCCCTTTCCAGTTTGAGTGTAAACTAACGGTCAGCGCCTGTGAGCCTTCACATCTGACTGGAGAGAAATGGATTGTAAAAAGTGCACGTGCGGCTGCACTTCCTCACGATGTCAAAACACACAGTGGATAATAAAACAAATGACAGATCGTATCTTCCGACTTCCTGGAAAACGTGACATAGTGTATATCAGCTCAGTGATATTCAGTTATATTGCGCCATAACCATCTGCTGCTGCTGCTGCTGCGCACACACACACACTTACAGTGGATCTGTCATGTCTGCATAGAGTGTACTCGGGGAAAACAGATAGGATGTCCCAGATAAATGAAGGCTGTTAATCTGTCATGCGGCGGCAGCGGCAGCGGCAGCGGAGACACCCACTCGCCCCTCTGGCCTTTCCCCGGGGATTTCATGTCATGCAGTCTAATGTAAGTCAGATTAAAAAAAAAAGAAAACATGTGTAACGATACAATAAAGCTCGTCCCCGCTTTGATTCTCTGCATCTGAATTTGAAAACACTACTGTGATTAACTCCATCAATACTGCTCTCAACATCACAGGCTTTCGGTTGCCATGGTGATAAACTCGTGAGATCCCCCCCCCCCCCCCCCCCCCCCACACACTCCTTCTGCAGATTGTTTTCTACAAGTTACAGTTTTAGTGATACACCACATTTCTGTAATTACAGCAGCTGTCATTTCCTTTGTCACCAGAGAGCAAGCACAGCTCATTAGAGGCGAACTGGGCCTGGGTGATCCTGGTGAAGCAATATGAGCTACGGGCTAACAGGGATCTATTGGCCTTAATTCAAGGAAGGAAGGAAGGAAGGAAGGGAGGAAGGAAGGAAGGAAGGAAGGAAGGAAGGAAGGAAGGAAGGAAGGGAGATGAGGAGTCATATTACTTGGTGTAGTGATCTCTGGTGGTCCATTCAAGCAGGGAAAGGAACATTTTCTCATTTGCTTGAAGGTAATTGCGACAGGGAGAATTCTGCTGACGCTCAGTTGAGCACTAACCCAGAACAGGTCATTTTATACGGGAGTTGCACTCGCAGCTAATGTGTAACATCTGCTGGACACCTGCTGTTGTTTGTTGCTTTTTGTTTGCTTGTTTTTCTCATCTCGTTGTTTGTAGAAATCATTAACTTACTAAGTCGTGCTACTGGAGCCGATGACCGAGCAGAGGATTCGAACAGAAGCTGCCACCAACAATCATTTCTGTATTTAATTGATGATTAAGTATTTTCTTCATTAAAATTTGTCAGTGAAATATCAGAAAATACAAAATAAATAGTACAAATTTACCAACCAGCCAGTCGTCGCATCAAATTTCCAAACCGAATGGAAACCACTGAACTTGCACATGCAACTGAAACAGTCATCCAAGTGTCTGCAAGCCCCGAAACGAGGTCATTTACATTGTGTTTTTAGCCTAAATGTCCTCTGATAGCCTCCTCGGAGGCACGTTCACGTACGCATGTGCACACTGGAACACTGGAACACCGCACACACTCCTGCCCAAGGGCACACTCGGGGTGCGCGTTCGATCACCACTTCCGAAAGTGGAATTTTAGGCTTAAAACCTGGTGTAAATGACCTCGTTTCGAGTAGAATTTCAGGCAGTACGGAGGCATGTTCTGTTTTTTTCTGTTGTTTTCCTACGTCTGAAGAAGAGGGTCACTTTGGCTGAAACACTGTTTACCCCTGAAACTCCAAAAGTGTTTTGTGGACTCAAACACTTCACCCACCCCAAATGGGTAAAGTTTTTTGGTGAACTATCCCTTTAACAGTGCAGCGATAACCTTCATCAAGAACTTAATGTGACTGTGGAACAGAGGAAGCCAACTCCAAGGTCATCGCACAAGTCCCCAGGTGTGACATGCACCATATGTACATCCAACCATCATAAACCTGGTGGAGTAGTCAGAGCCGTGATGAATCCAGACCATCGCCCTTCAAACATTAGCAACATGACCCTGGGCTGAACCGCTAAGAAAGGGCCTCAGACACATTCATATATTCCGTATATCAATCATTTATATCAATCATTTATATCAATCAAGTACATATGTACGCATATACTGCACTTTCCTTTCCCTCTGTGTCTAATGACCCCCCCCTCCCTTGATATAAATACAGTTTGAATCCTCATAAAGCAGGACAGCGATTTCTGACTCTCTTCATCGACGGTGCAAATGAGCTTCCCACCGACTCCCTGGAGTCCTGCTGCAGTGTTGTGCTCCATATGTAAACATCTGAAGGCTGTTTATTTATGAACTTCAACACTCATCACACTCATCTTAGGATGAGTGGGTGAATCCCTTGTGGCAATAAAGTGTTAGTGTGTGTGTGCGTGTTTGTGTGTGTTGGGGGGGTGCTTTGTGTTCTGAAAGCAAAAGTTCTACGCTGTGCTTTGGGAAAGCCCAGTGTGGCTGGCAGTTTGTTTACATCAGGGACACTGATCTTTTTGAGGTATTAAATGAATTGATAGTAGAGGGACAGTTGTTGTGTGTGTTTACGCTCCGAAATTGCATCTATGGGAAAAGTGTGATTAAACGTTCTGACTGATGAATTGAAGGCTGGGAAAAATGAGGATAATTAGCCCGAGATTGAGTTACTTTCTATTTTCAAAAACAACAGCTTGACAGACGTCTTTTCCTTTAGTCCTCCACATGTCCAGCATAGTGGGGGGGGGGGGGGGGGGGGGGGGGGGGGTACATTCACATACTGCATCTCCCAGAATGCATCAGATCGAATCGAAGAAGGAGTTGGGACATTGAGGGCAGGCCGAACAAAGGGAGGGTTTTCACACCTACCCCTGTTTTGACCTTCAGACTTTTCCGGTTTGTCTGAACGGAACAGCTGCAGAGAAAGTTGCCTGAGTGAGAGTTGGTCTCAGTCTGGATCAAACCGAACCAGGTTGCAGTGTTTTGGGATAGTTAGGACTTTCGGACCAATTGCGTGAAGTTGAGACACTAAACAATAGAAGAAGAAAAAGAAGCAGCTCACTGGATTTACAGTCTTGGCCTCCAAGGATATATACACAACGATTAATCAAAGAGGACGTTTTGCTGGTGGTAATATCATATTGACATCACAGTGGCAATGAAATTAATGAAATGAACCAGTTCATTAATTTTCTCCGTTCAAATGGAAAGAAGATTTATTTTCTATGCACTACATTCAAAAACGTTACTGAATACAAGTGAATACAAGAGATGAATTGACAACAAATGTCAGATGCATCTACAAACCAATCAGTTCCATGTATTGGTAGATGAAGGCCACATGACGACAGGAAGAACATTTGTCATCATACCAAAGACTTTAGTTCACTCCCTACATATGAATGTGAAACAATTACCAGAGTTACCAGTTTGGTTACTGGAGGATAAAAACTTTAAATTATAGTAGTAGTTATATAGCACCCTAACCTGCCCTGACCTCATCACATTAAATGTTAATTCAGAGTTTGATTATTTCCTCTCTCTTTTTTTTTTTGCCTTTGGTGTTTTGATCTCTTAAGTGTACACATTTAAAGTTCGGAACCACTTCTCCTTTTAAGTTCTTTTATGTCTCATTTTCCAAATTACATCTCCAAAGGCTCTTAGATATGTGCACTCAAACGTGATGTGCAGTAACAAAAATAATGGTGAGTGTATGAGTCAGATCCTCGACTCAAAGGACATCTATTTGGATTTCTCTGCTTTTTTCCTCGCATTTCTTCATGTAGGAGTATAAATGTAGAAAAAAACATTCTCAATAGAAGCGGTCATTATTTTTTCTCTTGAGTGGCATTTATTTGAATACGCCAAATAACATTGGATTTAAAAATCTTCACAGGTAATGTCTGTGAGCCAGAGCAGTATATATTATATTTTAAATCTGACAGAGGGATTGTTTGGATGTATATTTCAAAGAGAAGAAATATAATATATTCTGGCGTTGGTCACTAGTATTTAGTTTGAGTCGATTTTCTCATATCATGTTAAATCTTTCTAAAAAAAATTGCACTGATTAATAAGTGAACTAAGCAGAGATTATAAACAAGGAGTAGGTTAATTTACAAGCGTCAGGCTCATTATGAAGAAGCCTTTTCATAATTTGCTCTTTGTAGTCGAGGTTTTTAATCTTCAAGGTGCTTCTCCACTAATGGCCTTCGTAGAAGTTGCCTCTTTAAAGGTGTCACCTGTGTTCACCGTGTTTCTTCCTCATGTCACATTAAGAGACAGGCACAGCGAGGGTCTTGTTCACTTGCTGTTCACTACACGTCTTCTGTAAGCATGTGTTGACTCCCAGGCCCTCGTCTTCTTGAACTGCGATTAATCTGTGTTGCAGTAAAACACGGCAGCACATTACATATTACATAAAAAGCACGAGAAGTCACTTTGGAGTCTAAGCTTCTTTTCTCTGTTGGAATATTTCCCTGGCATTTTTCCTCACAGTGCTTTTCACTGCCATAGAAACTCAGTTAATCCAAGAGCAGGCTCGTCAGAATCCACTGGCACAGTCTGGTTCACATGGTTATTTGCGGTCAGAGAGAGAGAGAGAGAGAGAGAGAGAGAGAGAAACTTCAATTCAAGAAATTCTTTTTAATACCATTTGATTTCACTTTAGAACATTCAGGGTTTTTTCTGTGGAGCCTATTTGATGCACGTAGATGATGTTAGACAGGAACTGAAAGGATTGTGGATTTCTCTGGGGCCCAAAGCCAAGTTTACTGATTGTTAGCTTTTCTAAAACGTATTAAGTGTTGTTGCTAATTCAACTGAAGAGGTATAGGCATTATATCGACTTGATCTTGAGCACCCTAAACTCTGACTGACTTCCCGCGTCCTTAGTATTATCACATTCCTCCTGGCAGATCCTCTCCAGCTGCCGTCTTCAGGTCAATCCACAATTTCTCTTTGTGGTCTTGGCTTCGGCAGGGCCACTCAAAGACAGTCGGATACTTGATCTGAAGCCACTCCAGAATTGTCTTGGCTGAATGCTCAGGGTCATTGCTGTGCTTACATATGACCCGTTGGCCAAGTCTCAGGTCAGTTGCACTCTGGAGCAGGTTTCCCTCAAGGGACGTTCTGAATTTGTATTTTGTGGTATTTCTTAGACCACAGAATCGTTTTTTTCCTCTGATCTCAGAGTCTTTTAAATGTCCTTTGGCAAACTCCAAGCAGGCTGTCATATGCATTTTACTCAAAGTGGCTGCAGTTTAGCCAGTCTACCATGAAGGCCTGATTGATGGAGAGATGGCCGTCCTTCCAGCAGGTTCACCCAGCCCAGCAGAGGATGTCTGGAGTTCAGTTATACCAATTTTCTATGAGGGCAGTTTGAGGACCAGTTTCAGTAACTATGTGCTATCTCAATATATGCTATCTCTATATGTGCTATCTCTATATGTGCTATCTCTATATGTGCTATCTCTATATGTGCTATCTCTATATGTTCTATCTCTATATGTTCTATCTCTATATGTGCTATCTCTAATTGTCTTTATTGGTCTTTCCATTTAGATTGATGAGTACAAATGGCAGTTTAACTCATTTAAAAGCACAACACCTCAAATACCGTAGTGTACAAACACAATAATGCAGGTTTAGGCAAACCCTTCTTTTCATAGTAAAATGTGGACTGCATATCATGTGGTTCGTCCCAGTGATAAATGAATTTTCAGTGTTATTATTTGGTTAGGTACTGTGCAGGAATATGTGCTGTCATATCTGGGCCAGTGACCACCAGCCTTTTTTTCCTCCACACCCTAATATGGATTTACTCTTCCTGGCTTTTCCCCAGCTCCTCTTCTCTCGCCTGGTCTGGTTCCCACTCCTCTATTCCCCGTAGCTCTCTCTTTAGCCCGGCCAAACCTCTCCGGTTGTGCGCGCAGGATTAGCCATTAGCTCGGAGTTTTCTCCTCCTCCTCCACCCGTGAGACCGAACCCTGCCACCACTCACCCACCGTCTGGCCGTCCGCGGCTCCTCTCCAACACTGAGCGGTGTGAGATTGGCCTCACAGGCTGGTGGCGAGATTAGCAGTGGCACGGTGGGGCTCAGCGGGCAGCCAGCTGACACCGGTGAAGTCGGTACAGAGTAGTTACAGGCAGGAAGCTGACATTTCCAGAGATTCTCTGTTGCCCATGCACAATGGAGCAAGCAGGTGATGGGGACAGAAGGAGCATGACTGTGCCAGAATCACCAAGTGTGTGTGTTTGTCCACAGAGGGGTCAGTAGACAGGAAATGTCAGGGGAGTGTCTGCTCACGGACAGTATTCATGTGCATATGTTGTTCTATGGCAAAAAAAAAATCTATTATTGTAATGTGCTTCCATCATTCCCTCTCTCCATAGAGGCTGAGATGTAGTGCCCCTGTCCCACCACCACACTGTAAAAGATAGGGGACACAATGCACTCCTTGTTTAATAGGAAATGTTCAGTTGAATCAATATGTAGATTCATCAGCCTGAATTCAGTGGACACCTTCCAGCGTTTCTGTTTCTATACACACTTTCCTTTCACCGTTTCTTTGCTGTGCTGCAGTGGGAGGATTGGGACCATTACAAAGGACTCAACACCAGCAACAAACTTACACATGTCTGCCAGCTCTTGATTTGTCCAATATTAGCTTCAGTTGACATTTTAAGGGATGTTTGCACTTTAAGAAGTCCATGGATTTTCTCCCTTATTACAGTTCAGCTATAGGAAAAGGTCTTATCATGCCCAACATGGCCAGACATGTGCTTCTGAAACCTTTGATAGATAGAGGCGGTAAAAACAAGTTTTAACAAAGTTGCTGGCAGGTTCTGTGTTCGGTGGGTTTTATCAGAGTTTTTAACTACATGAGCTCAAATCAGGGTTAAAAAAGATTTTGAGCTTCTAAAGAAATGTTCACATATAACTGCAGTTGTAAGTCAACAGTTGTAAATATAAAATAAAGCTGCAGCACTTTGTTGGTCACACAAAGATTCTGGGAAAAGTAAAAATCTAGCAATCAAAGTCACCAGCCTGTATGTTGCTGAAAATACATTTAGAAGTTTTGGACCCTGATTGTACAGAGGGCAGGCTGGTCTGTTACGTGGACTTTCAGCAGAGTCAGTGAGGTCAGTTACATCCATCGCCTGAAATCTCAAAATGTCTCCCCATCATCGTTCAACAGCAACAGCAACAGCACATGTAATGTCTTTTGCAGTAATAATGGAGTAAATAGTTGGGGGGGGGGGGACAGGAACGCTGAAGTCAGCTCCTCTAAGGGCTTTTAAGTTTGGAGTTAATGGCAGCATGGATTTTCAGCAGAGATTATATCATATCAATCCACTTCGTGTCAGCCTCGAAGCAACTGCACCACAAACTGTCTCATTTTGTGCTGTTTACTATATTCACATTTTGCCGTCACTTGAGGTTTTCAACAGCGTGCGGTTTGTTTTCTTAGATTTGATCTGTGTAGCTGCACGACGTGTTGCCGTACAACTGCCTCGAAACAGCATCACCGATGATGTGATTTGCTGGTTTTTGCATGTCAAGCCATAAAAGCATATTGATAAGGATATTAAGGTTTCTCATACATTTATATTTCCCAAGCAACTCGAGCAAAAAAAAATCTTGTAGCTCTCTACCCACTAAAGTAACACAACAGATGTCTCCCTCCCCCCCCCGCACTTTGAAAGCCCTGGTGGGAGGCAAGATAGCAAATACCTGCTGCAACACAAGTGACTTGTAAATGGCTGAAAGCTCAAAGTAGCAAAGTGAAACTGGAGCTTTTGAAACAACTGTCAGGTACAGAGCGTCCATGTGAGCTCAAAAGCTTTTTAACAGTTCAGTAGCTTCCAACATGAGTGGCTGCTTGTTCCCGATAGCTGCTTCAGGGGTGCATGGAAGAAAAAAAAAAATCTCAGCAGATCTAATTGAAATCTAAGCCCCAACATAGGATTTAAATCTGGACAGATGCCAGTGTGGAGTCAATACTCGACTGCATTGACGTACCAGCCGGTTAATACTGGCATGTGTGTGTGGAAGAAACTCACAGCCACTTCCTCTGTGCCTTAGAGCAATGCATTAAACACAAATCTTCTCATTGGAAACTGGCAACCTTGGCCTCCCATACGTATATTCGTCTGTGTCCTCGGATACAGACGAATTGGCAGCTAAATGAACCATTCAAACTTAATATAACCGACATACGTGAACAATAATAAAGCAGAATAAGTTTGACTAGCTTCACAAATGTTTCTACCCGAAGCTGAATACTAAACCAACCTCATGCCTCCTCCTTTCGGTCCTCACAGATATATAGAGATTCACACAAAAAACGGAACGGTTACAGAATAAAAGCACACACTTTCACACGTCTTGTTCACCGCCTGTCATTCTGTGTCGTTTCTCTGTTTTTCATCTCGTCTTCTCTCCTTCCCGCCTGGGGGATATACACACACAGACGAGTTTAAAGGACCAGTTTGCTGCTTTTTAACATTAATCAGGCGATGCTTTTGGGAGAGCATTTGAAAAAAGACGTAGAATTTGGTTCTAGAAAACTCCACAAAGACCCAGTAGAAGGCCTGACACCTGTCGTCTCTGCTTCAGCCGGATACATTTCAAAGTCACAGGCTGTGTGCTACAGAACTTACAACATGTGAACAAAAATTGAATTTTATTATGTAGAACCGCTGTAGTGAACACGAGCTCTTCAGCCACTGAACAATAGCTACTCGTGGTGCGGTTGGAAAACACTTGAAGCATTTGCCGGGTTTCATAGTGCGCACTTCCATACTCACACTTGCTGTTTTAAGTGCATAATGGCAACGTGCAGAGCACTAAAAGTTCCTGGATGGTTCACTCTAAACGATCAAAACGTTGAGTGTAAAATAATGGACGCTTCTCACCCTCGACGATCACCGTCCTGGCTGTGTAGCAGAAAAAGGGATGGGCCCCCGTGATGTTTTAGAACTTGTGATAATGGAGGCAAGAGAAAGGACACCTATTACCGCGTGTTTACTAACTGATGTGCCTGATTTCAGACACTCAGATGAGCCCTTGAGAGTGTGGCTGCAACAAGCAGACGTGCTAGCCTTCAGTAACAAGTGGAGCTTGTCAGCGTACGATGTGGGAAGCAGTGTACGAGTGGTTAGAGGTTGAGAGGCTGCTTGTCAACAGCAACGTGAATGTTATTGTTAACAACAGCTGACATGTGGTTTAATCCAGGGGAAATATAAAAATGTTTCTAATATGAACATTTTCCTAAGATGTATTTTAAAATTCTGAAGGGAAAACTCTTCTCTGTCTCGGCTGTTGTTTCATAGTTAAAACAAAGATATGAGAGAAGTGTCTCTAGTTTCATCAGCGTAACTCTCAGTGAAAAAGAAAAGTAAAAGAATTTTAGCAGAGTTATATTGTATTAACTTGCTACAGGATTTTGTATTGTTGAAGCACTTATAGGCGTTCCACACCCAACTGTATTTTCATATTGCAGATCTGCTTCTTCTTAGTATTGTGGACCAATCAGCCTGCTGTATATTTTCATTTCTCACCTCATCAGGTTTGTCTGTTAGGATAGAACAATGCAGCGTATTCTTTTCATTACAGTATCACTTCTGGTTACCTTGTGTAATTCCTTCCAGAGCAGAGATCCAATCTGCCTGAACACCCAAAGGTAGAGTAGTGTATTGAGGAAGTAGTAATATTTGCTCAGTCAATGCATTTGGAAGATTGTTGCTTCGATAATTTCAGGTAATTCTACTGTACAATCACAGTATAAGATATATAATCTGAGCAGCTGTCCACTGAAGCTCTACACTGATGCACACAGCAGATTCAGTTGGGCTACAGACGCCCTTGCAAACCACATCAAACGGTATATTTTTGCAGAGGAATCACTCAGCAAACAAGAGCACGTAGCAATTTTCCACAAGGGTGCATATAGAAATAGTAAAAAAAAAAAAGAGATTCCCTGTCTGTTCATTCTGCATATTCTCCATATTGTGCTTGGGCAAGGATGGTAAATATGCCAAGGTTAGAGAGCCTAGCTGCTAGTGCGAGCAGGGAGGGGAAATTAATTGAATTTCCAACAAGCATGCTGATGTACGATATGGATAGGAAATTCAAAAAATCCATGTGCACTGCGTGTATGAGGACAAATAATGCTGCAACGGGGGGAAGGAGAGATAGACCAACGTAAAAGCATTGGTCAAACATTGGTGATAAGTTGCATTTTGATGCTACGCTGGTGCTATCAGCCTTCTTCACTCAGAATCCACCTCGTAGGCCTAGTGCATGTTTGTGCAAGGAATTTGACTCCGGTTTCCTGTGGCTCTCGGTGGACATACAGCAAAAACAAGGACGGCAAAGCTGGGCCAGGATAAATAAACAGAACCATATGACTAGGATATGTAATCCAGTATGGGGGAAAAAAACAATTACACCAATGGACACAGCAAAGTACATACATGTAGGAAACAGGTGCTGCACCATTAATGCCACAGTACAGAGGGAAAGCAGGAAAACATGTCCTGAGGATTTACCTGGTAATTTGATTGACCTAGATGTTATTCGGATATTATAGGTTTTTCACTTTAATAACTGCAAGCGATGGCATTGAATCTCGTTGTCTTTCTACGTGTATGGCTCCTCTCCTTCATCCTGTTCATATTCTTCTTCATGTTGTGCTTATCACATGCCTGAGATGTAAATACTGATCAGAGCAAGAGTGGAAAAACACCCGTTTGGACATTTTTCTTGCCGGAATCTGAACTTCAACCTTGTTTTTTATATAAAAGCAGAGTTCTTGTTCTGTTTTGACTACTCAGTTACTCTGACCACTCAGGGAGGGAGACCAGGCAGCTGTAATGAGCTGTCTGGGATGGATTCACTGAGTCAGCTTTCAGTGAAGCACTGGGCAGCTGAGTGTGAGAAGTCAGAGTTTGTCCTGCTGATCAGCAGCAGTTTAACTATTCTGTTAGTTAGAGAACAGAGATTCACCAGGTGTGTGGATGGAAGCAGGGTTCAATGACTCTGCTGTCTCCACCTGATCAGCACTCTTTACCTGACAGGGTCTTCTCGATGCTCCAGAGAGTGGATGCTCCTCTGACCAAAGAAATTCTCTGCATTAATGAAAATTAATGGTCTGCCGGTTGTTCAGCAGGTCTTCTAGTCTGAGCTGCAAAAGGTGGAACGAATAAAAAAACCTGGGCAGCCACAGCTCTATCTTCTTTATATTATAGAATTAAATTTCAGTCCAAACAAAAGCGAAATAAAGAAAAATACCCGGTGCACGTATAGGTCAAGTTTGCCGAAGTGTTTTTGAGCAACCTGAATGCCCTTTTCCAGAGCTCTGGTCCACTGCAGATAGGTGACAGGATTGAAAGAGCCATTCAGGTGAGAGGAGAAGAGAATGCAGGGTCTAATCCCCTCAAAGCTGCGAAAGATGAAGTTTTAAAGCCATAATTCCTCCTTTTAATCCATTCACAAAAGGTTCCGACCCAGCTGGGGACCTCGTTCACGGATTCATTAACGGCTTCACGGTCGCTGCCAGCGGTGGACGTACCTGGCTGCCTGTGCACCTAGTTAGTGGGGGATTTGAGGCAGCGAGTCAGAGGTCACTGTGTGTGTGTGTGTGTGTGTGTGTGTGTCAGTGTGTGTGTGTGTGTGTGTGTTAGATCATTAGATCAGGGCAATGCGACACCACAAATGAAAACACTAGCTCTATTCAGTTACTTGGAGAGTGTTAGAATCCATCTCCTTGTTAAAGGTTGTACACAATGGAACCTGCAGGAGGCAAAGGGTAAATGATTTGATAAATTGTAGGTGACAGTAAGTGAGTGAAATAGTGTCATTGTGGGGGATTGCTGTGGGGGCTTTTTGAATCTAGACGTAATGGAAGTCTGTCTTTAGCTTGCCACTTGTGCTACAACAATTTGTTGGGTACAGTGAAGTTGAATCTCACCACGAGCGAGTGGCCACGTTGATGGTGTTGCCATACACGTAGAGGACACTGGCCAATGTGTCAGCTTGGAAAGACAACAAGCTTTTGGTGTTGAGGGCCGACGCCAGTGTTGCTGTAAACAAGAACACCTGATCTCCGCAGTGGAATTTAGACGGTATTTCCTGCCTCCTGCTCTACTCCACGTCTCTCCAGGGATTTCTGTGTTGTTGTGATGGGAGAAAAGCTCCTGACCCAATTCTGCGGTCAATATCTGGAGGTCATGTGTGAAAACACTGATAACCGTTTCCTCAAACACGTGAAGAACCATTCTTTTTAACGTGTCAATCACATTGAACTCTGGTGTGATCCATTAGCAGCCAGAAGCAAAGAGTTCTTCCCTTTACCTACTTTTAAATGAATGGCAACTACACTTCTGATGGCACCTTGAGTCAAGTGAAGATTTTAACACAAACCGTTTATAAGAGCTTTCTGTCCTTATTTTAGTATTTTGAAATATGGCTTAATTTTTTTATTGTGGTCACAGACATTTAAGACTAATATGTGATGAGTTATTATTGACCCGGTTCATTTTGTCCTTTACGTCACCGATATAACAGCCGTTAGCTTCACTTCTTGGAGGAATTAAACTTCTCCTCATTGATCTTATGGCTCAAAAATCCCCTCGGTGAAGATGTGGTGTCCCGCAGGAAAAAGAGACAGAACAGGAATTGAATCTCGGCCTCGGTCGGCAGTCTCATCTGTCATCTTTTCAATATTGATGTCCATTATGTTTATGGATCACTCTCTGGCCCAGCTCCCCCTGTCTGATCAGCCACTCGGGGCAGCGGCCCGTTGATAATGTCATTCTGATTGATGGCTCTTATAGTTTAATTGTCAGCAGGGTCTTCTTCTAATGGAGCTCCCCACGCAATTCAAAGATTACATCTCAGACGAGTGAGACTTCAAACTGCGTGCACCGGTGTCCATGTGATGCTAATACAACGTGACCGCACCATAGATTCTGTATCATCATCCTGGCCCATTATCTCATGCTTATTGCTTCCTGTATCACCTTTCACGGCTCACATGTCCATTTACGGGAAGCAAACAGCCCCCGGTAAGATTTATCACACCTGCCAATAGGCATAATTCTGTTTTCCTGGCTCCGTGCATTTATCCTGTTCGCTCGTCTTTGGGAGCAGTCAATGCAATTGAGTGTATTTATAATTTAGTGGGAACACCTTGCTCAAGCTAATGCATTCTAATACAACAGCCCTGCACCTCTCTGAAGGATGTGATGTTGAGTTTAGGAAGATTTAGAGAGTGCTGAGTCAACTGGACGACTAATCTGGAGGCTTTAGTTCGTGTTATTGTTTAATTGTATTGTGTTAACACATTTCAGAGGGAGCATCTATTATCGAGAGGGTGTTTCACTGTCCCATCATTCTCTGGATAACTTTTTTTTGTATTTGAAAATTCATCCCGTGTGCTTTTATCTGTACAACTGCGATTTCATGCGTGTTGAATGATGCAATATCACATTAGAATGCAACAGAAATGGCCGTCACACTTTCCCATAATATCCAGACAAATCAGCTCTAATGCTCCGGGGAGTTTGAATAAATCCCTGTGAACATGTTTTGTTGGAACAAAGTCTAAACCTCCTGAAGGGTGATTCAGTGACAATAGTGAGGAGCCATGTGGGGTTTACTCTGCGTCTGTTTCCATGACCACACACAGCGTCGTGCACTCAGCCTGGGTCTCTCCCCCCCCCCCTACCCATCTCTCTCCCCCAGTGTGTTTGCAACCAAGGTCGTAGTGGTCTTGTTCGGTTTTCCAGGGGTGTGTGGGCTTCATCCATCATCCGTATGATAGCTGCACGCTAGAGTGCCCTAAATCTCCTGTGGGTGTTTGTGTGTGTGTGTGTGTGTGTGTGTGTGTGTGTGTGTGTGTGTGTGTGTGTGTGTGTGTGTGTGTGTGTGTGTGTGTGTGTGTGTGTGTGTGTGTGTGTGTGTGTGTGTGTGTGTGTGTGTGTGTGTGTGTGTGTGCGTGTGTGTGTGTGCGCGCTCACTCATTGAAATGGTCGCTCATTCTCTCTGTATGCTCACTCAAATGAATGATCTCTCTTCCTCTCATCTCTCTGCTCTCGGTTAAACTTCCCTTTAGTTTCACTGATGAAAATACAACACATGCACACAAAAAAACGCATTGGGTACTGTTGTCTGCCTCATAACTCCCAACTCCCTGTCCGCCTGTGGAACGTCCATCTCATCGGCTTCACACTTGGGATGTGTGATGTCAGTGGCCCAAAGAAGAGCAGTGTTGAAGTTTGTGCGATTTCGACACGCAATATTATCAATATTACTCAAATTTGAATTCTTGGGCGTCCTCGGATAAACTGCAGCAGTGGTCGGCAGCGTTAACCACAGGCGGAGCAGACAGCCCCATTACAAAGTGGCAGGTTTAGAATGGACACTGCACTTGTATGATTTAATATCCAGAGCACGATGATATCAAAGAGTGGACGAAAGACAGAAAGCCAAAGACCAATAAATACAATAGAAAAACCCTCACTGCCCTCAAGTCAAAATGAATTAGAGGCACCTCTGGCTGGAGTTACTGCCTCGGGTCTATATCAATAGGACTCTATCAGCTTGGCACATCTTGGCAGCGCAATTCCCCCCTTATCCATCTCTGCTTAAGAACTTAAACCCGGTCATCCAACGGGGACTCTGCGAAATCTGGATTGAATTGAGATTGAGACGGTTGTTTTTTTCCACTGTAGTTACAGGGACTTTAGCACCATAATGGCAGCTGCTGGGACCATCACTTTTACTGTTGTTAGAACACAGAGCATTTCCTCTTCACTATGTTTTCTGGTTAACACTAACCCAGGTGTCATGGGAGGTTTTCTCCAGCAGCCATGAAGCTGCGACCAGTGAATCACCCTGGCAACAGTGTCACACCTCAGCCATTGAACCATGTGGCCTCATGATGGCCCTTTTCACCGGTTTTCAGGACATTCACACCTTTCTCTACATCCAAGAATATTCACTGCATTTGCAATGTTCTTCATTTCAAAGCAGTTCTTTGTATTAAACCACACGTAGCTCCCTCACTTCACATCAGGATATAAGTATTAAACATCAGCATTTACTATAGATGTTAGTCTATAAGCTGAAGTGTAAATTGCAGTCGTACGTATTTACGTTCTTGCGATGGCATCACAGAAAGCTGCCCGTGCTCAGTGGCTGAAAGTGAGTCTGTTTTACAAGTTTCAGGAGCCGAACCAGTCGAGCAGCGCTGGTTCTCACAGAGCGGCTCAGCCGGCTGCTGCAGCTCGCTCTGAGCTCGTCACGCTGGTTTCCTCCCTCACACTAAACCTTTCGCATTCTCTGTGGTACCTTGGCGAGCCTGGCTGGAGTCCAGGGTTTAAATACAGAAGTCGCTGTTTGCTGAATTCTGTTGTTTTATGTGAATTTGTGTGCCTACATGCGTGCATATGGTATTTACGGCATTGCAGAGCTCCAGGGACCAGTAACAGGATTAGAAACAGTCTTTAACCCTGCGAGGAAACCCCACAGCACCGCTGTGACTGATCCACCACTCTTTGCTCCTCTGTTGGTTTATCCTGCTTATCTCTCCTTTAACTCATCATTTTACTCTAATCTCCTTTTCTCTTCCTTGTTGCTTAATCTTAACATTCCCCTCTTTCTTTCTCCTCTCCCCTTCCACGTTGTGCTAAAGTCACACAAAAGCTTACATAGAGGGCAAATTGTGTTTATTAAATTGAGCCGACTGTAACAAAAGGAACAAAGGAAAGAAGAAGATGTGTTAGAGATGAAGGTAAGACTAGGACAGTAATCGTGGAGGAGGGGGGGGGGGGGGCAGTCTGGTCTGGTCCAAGGGTGGATCGATACGAGGTGCGATGCAGGGGGGGGTGGTTGTGGGGGCACGAGAAGGGCTAATCATTTCAGTCATTACAGAGCCGTGTCTGCTGATTCCAGGGATTAGCAGACACACAAACAGGGGAGATGGTGTGTTAGTGCTACAGGAGACTCTATCAGGGATTTGAGGAGTGGAAAACACTGCCTGTCCCCAGTCACCTCTGGTAATTGTGTCTGCAGCACCATGTATGGGGGATCTGGGTATGAGTGTGCAGGAGTGTGTGAGCCGCGAGAGAAGAGGAAAATGAGACGAGGTTGATATTTGCATTGTGCACGTACCGCGGGCGCGCGAGAGAAATCCAAGCTGGTATTGCAGAAAAGGTGTTTGGGCCGTCTCCCCGTCCTCCTCTCGTGTAGGAGAGGAGAGTCGTGGGAGAGCTTACATGCTTGCCTGCCCACAATCCTTTATGTGGAGCTGATCACTTAACGGAGTACGGCTAGTGCAGAGAGGCACGGCTAGCTCCAGTGCCCCGGGAGAGCTCGGTGAAAATTTCACACACCACAACGTACACGACAGGTGGAAATGAGGGAAATTACATTCACGTCAGCGGCCAGAGTTTCACACCTGGATAATTCAATTGGCTGCGGTTCCAGTGTCGACAGAATCCTAATCTCTGATGTGAGATTTTTTTTAAAAAGCCTGTACACTCGAGCCGTCGTGCACATTTTAACACCAGAGAGAACAAGAGTGAAAACGAGCCTTGAAAGTATATTAATTAAGAAGACTCCGATTTGCCAACATTTCTTGCATTAGTGCATTTTTTAAAAGGGGGGACTTTAATTTCTACACATCAAGATCAATTTACTGGTCACAAAAAAGTGGTGCTCAGCCTGTGAGTCCCTGTGGCTCAGCACAGAGATTACAAATTATAACAGAAAGCCTGCTTTACAGAATCTGTGCTTTACAACACATGTATATTCATAATGGCACAGAGGGTCTCATGAAAGTTATAATGGTAAACTCGTACAGTGCCAGTTTGGAACTTTCTGTTCTCTTGGCCTGTGTCAATGCTCTGGAGCTACTTGTCATTAGTGAGTCCTCCTCAAACAGTTGAAAAATATACCGTCACTTTTTATTGTTTATGTCCTGGACGTTGTGTGCAGAGCTTTTTTATGAACAGTCCACGGTGCAAAGTGAAGTTAGAATAGTTTATAGTCAATGTTTTTCATAAAATGAAGCTGAATTGGCTTTATTACTCTTTCCGTGTAAAGCTTTTACATACAAATAATAATACCTCTGTAATTACACTCAGTAGAAAGTATTGCAGTAGCAAGACGAATACTGTGCTTTTACTCTTTTTGACCGAGTTACCGACCACTGCTGCAGTTTATCTGTGGACGTAGAAGACGACATGTTCACCTCGGTCCACAGACTGAAGGCGACGCTGCCACACACACACATAGATGCAGGATCCAGGGTTTCCGGAGCTTGCAGTAACTCAGCTACTTAGCATTTCCTGAGCAGTTTCATTTTGAACACCGTTTTTTTGTTTTACATATACGACCAATAAGAAGTTTCAGTAGTAAAGGTCGTTTCTTTTATGCACACAGAGTTGGAATTATAGCGTAACAAGCCACTTGAGGTGCAGCCCCTCCAGTGACAGATTACGTCTTGACCCGATGGCATTATCCAAAGTCCTTTTCCTGATGTGGAAATCTCCGTGCAGAGCCGCAGAGGCCGCTGCACAACTCATTAAGGTGTAAAAAATGTTGAGTGCCACTTAAATGAAATTGGATACTATACGACTGCACAGTGGACAAGTTTTGTTACACTGATGATAGGACTTGTGACCCCCTCATATTTCCATCAGGAGCTGAAGACAAACATTTGCTGTTTGTCTCAAAGCTGGTGGATCTCGGTGGTGAACTGATATTTAGTTTTGTTTTTCGCTGAGGTCCGTGATATCAGCAGCTGAGACAGCTGGTGGAGAGGCAACTCACACAGCTCATTATTTTTAATTAGCTCCACCTTTTCAGTCTAGTTACCTCCAGCTTCGCACTCCCCACTGCTAGCTTTTAGCACAGGCGCCACACCGACATGAAACTGGATGGCAGAAATGTTTTTCACAACTAAAAAGCCATTACTTTAATATTCCTTCACTTCATCCCTGCAGGTCAACAAAGCTGCTTTCGGTAATTCTCTTTTCATCGAAACATGCAACTTTTTAAAGACATTTTAGAAACAGATGCGACAAACTCAGTGAAGGAAGACGTGGAGCAAACTTTGTACAGATTTGATTCTATACAGGAGAATCTTCGCTGAAACGCTTATTTGCAGCGCACACTAGCATGATGTTGCGTTCGAGCTGCACCGACGGGCGACGTGCCAGCGCAGCTTCGCACCTTGTAGTCTTGCCGGTCCTGTGACCTGGAGGTAGAGCTGTGAATACAGAATGTACATCTTGCCACCTGACTGCAAAACGTTCAGCATTCAGGGGACACAGCCTCGCCGCCGTGGCTGCCGTCCAACACCTGCGGCTTCAGACACAGCTTCAAAAGGCAGAGGGGAAAAAAGGAAGGCAAAGGATGTTTGAAAGGAGCTTAACATCCTCAGCAAAGGAACTTTTCAATCTTGCAGGCAGCATTGTGTTTTTGGACACAGGCAAAAAGAGACGAATGAAGCTGTTGGGATAATCTGACCCAACAGCAACAAAAATCCGAGCGTGAGAGTTACGGAGGAGGCTCGTCGCCGACTCGACTCAACGGTCACAGAAAGTTAACCGACTTCGACCTTAAAATAAGAGTGAAACCCAACTTAAGCTCGACAGCGGAAAATCAGGTTAAACTCCTCTAATAGAGTTATTCTCCAATTCATCCAGCATGTCACATGGGGATCACGAGAAATAACAAAAGCCTCTGAAGGGAAAAGGAAAGCAGCGACACGAGAGAGAGAGAGAAGTGCATGGTGGCAGCAGTGTGGGTGTCTGTGTATGTGTTGGGGAGACTAGAGATATGACCGGGGGGGAAATGATGCCAAAATTCCACCTCTTTGTCTTCTTTTCTCGAAAGTTGTCCTCATGGGCCCTCGAAAACGTAAAAAAATAGAGCCTGTCTAATGGAGAAGAGGGCCGAGGGGGAAAGACAAGAAGAGCCGACGTCCTCTGCGGTAGGAGAATGCAATTTGAGATTGGCCAGATTGCTTTTTCTATTTTTTTTTTCCCCTCATCCTCCTCCCTCTCCCCCTCGGCAGCTCATGAGGCGTGATACGCGCTGGCGGGGTCCCTAAGCCGCCATAAGCCTGACGCCAGCACCCGCGCCGCCGCCAAGGAGTCGTCGCACTTACAGCGCGAGAAAATCGGCCCCGATGAAATAAAAGAGGGACTCCAAAAAGATCAGCGGGGATTTGAGAGTGATAGATGAGAGTCAGGCGAGGAGAGGGTGGAGACGAGGGGAGGGGGGGGGGGGGGGGGGGGGTTAGTGAATGTGGGATTATAGTAGGATATGGCAGAATGTAAATGCACTGGCTGATTTCTCACGGTTAGGTTGTATTGTCAGAGGTACATTGTTGCCGGGGCTTTGTTTGAGTTCTTCACACCCTCCAAAATGAACCAGCTGGGCTTTGTAAACACAGACAGGTAGCGTTGTCCTACATGAAACGGGCGTGACATTTATTCTTCTCCTTCTCTCTCTTTCAGGAGGAGAGGGCTCAGCCGAGGCAGGACAGAAGGAGACGTCCACCTGTGACATTTGCCAGTTCGGGGCTGAGTGCGATGTGGACGCAGAAGATGTTTGGTGAGTTTTCACACGTTAACACATGACCTATTAATATCACTGTATTTTTCACTTTTTTTGGAAGGTGAGTGTTGTATATCACGGTATCACTTCATTTTCAAGTTTTGCAGGGAGAAGCCTGTCCTGGCTCTTGATATCTGTCCATCGCTTACTAGTCTTGTCGTTTTTGGCGTGGCAGCGTTTAAATGCTGCCTGGAGTGACATCAGTTTGGTTCTGGGACATTTTTATTGTGTGTTTCCACCTTTTGCTATCATGACACAGCAACAACACTTAAATAACAGATTGTGGATACCTGACTCAAGCCCATCAGAACCAGGGGGCGCAAAAATGTTGAAATGACATTTGGGTTCAGGCCGGGTTCTGTCACATTGATTTCTGTTTTGTTTTTTTAGCACAGCACATGTCTGTAGTTAGTGAAAACGAACAATAACTAAACACAAACTCATCGCAGCACATTAACTGCATCAGGCTCGAGTCAGGTTCAACTGAAAGGGGGTGGGGCCACAGTTAGTTCCCCTCTCAGGCAGAAAAATGCAACCTGAGCTCTGTTGCGTAATACTGGCAGCTTTCTCCGTGTCGGATTATTTAAATCTGAGGCAACTGAGGTGCCTTGTTTTGGGGAAGGAGGGTTTTCTCTCCTGTGGCCTCCTCGGTGTCTCCATCTGGTTCTGACCCTCTGCTCATCTCTTCAAGTACGCACCTTGCATGACGACAGCGGCTGATACGGAGATTCCCTTTTTGATTTAAATAGATTCTGTCTAGGGACAATATTCAGACCACAACTGAGCATTCGAAGAAAATAAAATGCTTCATTTTTTATAATTAAGCTGTTGTTTTATCGTGGTAATGAAGGTGTTATACATTCCAGGCTGTTGCGCACTATCACAGTGTCATAGTGTAACGCATCATCCCTATTTGAAACTGCTGCTAATTTCTATGTCAAAGCCACATGCCTCCTCTACACCTTACACGAATATAGTACACTTTACTCGAAAAAAAAAATTATAGAGACATTGTTGCCAGTTGAAATATTTTAGTCACTTTCAACACTGAGCATTTAGATGGAAACCTGCCTTTATCCTGCACACACCCCGCTGACGAACACCCACTGAGGCTCAGTGCACGGTTGGCCATTTCATTTAACCTCAATTACTGGAGCAGGGCACAGAGAGAAAGGAGATTCTCGCTTATTCTGGAAATCCAATTACTGTCCTTACAGGACTCGGCAATGTCAGGCCAAAAATGACTTTGACTCACACACACTGGAAAAGTAGTTCAGTGTAGAAATAACGTTTGTCATAATTTCAACCAGTTATTGTAGATGAGACAAATGTTGGTAATATGTTACAGGCCCACCCTCCCTCATGCATTAGCAAGCGAGCGGCACAAAAAAAAAAACATCCTCGGGGCTACATAATAAACATGCGGGTGCAGAACCTAATTAGATGGCGGCCTGGCTGGTGAACTGTTTTCCAGCACCAGACAATATCAGCTTTTATTTATTTGCACTCGACAGCATATAATGAAGCTTAAATGAACCTACATTACAGAATTGGGGTGGAACGAGGATCAGCTGCTATCAGCAAAAGAAAGGCGGTGTGGCCGATGAGAAATCCCAGACGTTAGAAATTAGAAGTGCCCTGGGACTATGACTCTATCAAACTACTGGATGTAATGGAAAGATAATGTGCCCTGGTGTGCAATAACTGTAATGCCAAGGAAACAGATGCATGGTGCACACAAAGCCTTTTTCCCAAAGTCCACCCACTTCCACAAATGCACCTTTAATGACCCACAAAAACACAGAAATGGATTTATGGGTAATTTTTTTCAAAACCTCAAGGGGGGAAAATTCAACAGCACAACATAGTGTCAATGATGTGTTCAGATAAAAATAAGCATATTTTAGCACTACATGCAGCTCCACAGTCTAAAAGTACGTTTGCCCCCAACGTAAGAAAACAATGGATTTGACAAGCAGGCAGCCAACGCTCACAAACAGACGTAAATATTTCAGTTTCCTTTTTCGTAAAAACAGAAAACACAAGCTCTTCTCAATTTTTTAAAAAAATAAAAACCCTGCGGTGGTTCTGATGAGAACGTGTCTGGTGAATTATCGGGCAGGTAACAGCGACGCAACAGCAGCTGATTCTCATCAAACAGCAGCCAGCCACTCGCAGTTCAGCCCAATCAGACGACAGTTGATTTTTTTTTTGTAATCAGACAGAGCGGTTAATCAAACGGCGCGTGCAGAGAGAGATGACGGTATTCAAAGAGCAGGTGAAGTGACCCAGTAAAAGCGATGTGCTCGTAGTAATGCAATATTCTTGTGTTTAATGAATAAGTGCCGCTCTGTTAATTGTCAGCCACGGTGGGAAGTTTTTGCTGTTGCTTTAGTGTGTGTGGATAATCGCAGTGAAGGGCCATTTTGTTGTCACTGCATTATTCAGTCTGACATTTGGGCATCCCAGTCACGCTTCCTTTGAAAGGGCCTAATTATAGCGAGCGTCCATCCAGTTGATCAAGTTTAGCTCGACGTCCGTCACATTGTGGAAGAAGCTGTTTCAACGCGACAGGCTGACATTGTGTGAAATGTGCTCATTTGCATTCCGCGGTTAAATGTATGGCTTCTTTTGAATAAGAGGGTACAGCCGAGAGAGGGTTAGCTCACGTTAGCATAACGACTGGAAACAGTCACCATGGTATGGTCACCTGCACCAACACCAACCAACACGCATGTAAAAAGTAGTCTCCCAAAGAATTTCATTTTATCCAGTTACTGTGTTTTTTATTGCTGTGTGATAAAGTGACCACTAAATACACTTTTAAATGTTGTGCAGAACACTAGGGCGGGTTTCTCCTTCTGTACCTTATACATTCTGACACAGTTAACTTTGGGTTAAAAAAACATAGCAGTAAATAGTCATTTTAAGTTAGTTGTCATATTTTGCCACTGTAATGAGACGTGTGTGACCGATCACTGCTGCGTATGGACTCTAAACGGTTCTCGTTCATGCTGCATTAGTGTAGTATTGGTTACACCTGTGTGTGTGTGTGTGTGTGTGTGTGTGTGTGTGTGTGTGTGTGTGTGTGTGGGTGTGTGTGTGTGTGTGTGTGAATATTACTTGGGAAGGTGTCTACTTTGTTTTGTGAACGTGCAGAGCAAAAGCGGTATCTAGTTTATGCTTAATCCTTCCTGCCGAGGATGGTAACATCTTTACAGACTGTGACAGACAGCAAGGAGCACATTTGAACCTGTTGAATTTGTTGAGAAGACCTTTTTGCACTTTTGATTTATATTTTCAGACTTTTTTCTCCTTCTATTTCGACTTTGGTTTCGTACATTTGGATTCGGGGTTCATATCTTTGCACTTTGACTTCTATTTGCTCTTTCATTTTGAAATTTCTTTCCCTGTGTGTCTCTCTTTCTTTACCTCCTGCCTTTGTCTGGTTTTACCTCCTTTCATTGATAACCTTCACCGCCTCCACCTATAGTTAACTTTGTGTATTTCGTCAGTGTTTCTCTTTGTTCAGTGGCAGCTTGTCTATTAACTTCCCTCCAATTCCTTGTGCTTTAGAACTGGGGTTTCCATTGTGTTTCCATAATGCTGGTTTGTCTGGATCACCCTGTGTTTGCTGCTTTGTTCCTCTGTCTTTCTGTAGTTTGGACTTTTACTTGTTTGCCTGCCTGTCGCCAGCCTGTTTAATTAAATAGCACAATCCTACATTGTCGTTGTGGTCTTCGTAAGGGTGACACTATGCTGCTGTGATTCATTAGTTAGTCTTATTGTTGGTTCTGCTCTGCTATGACAAAGGTTACAGGAGTAACCGTCCTGCCTCAGCATGAGCTCTGAACTTGACAGAATTAACTTGGCAACAACCTATACAGCTACAGCAATCCCATCGATGCTCATGACCGTTTTCTCTATCGGCACTTTCTCTTGCTCTGGCACAGGAGAATGACTGTCACATTTATTTTCTCCCTCTAACAAGCCTTGTTTGGCTCAGCTGCAACAGTGGAAACGGCCATCAATGAATCAGGGAGCAAAGTGCCAAATTACTGAGAAATATCTGAGTAACTCAGAGGTCTGGAACCGGAGATAAATTCAAGAGGACTCAATGCAATTAGTGCATTTCTTTTCCAAAGTGTAAACCTTTCTGAAGACACTGGTAACTGCTGGCAGCTTCCACAATGCTCTGTGTTGCCTTGTCAAAAGTAAACAAAATCTGCGTTCTCCCCAAGCACTGTTTAGTTTTATTTTCCTTACCCTTTATACAATTTGACAGAATAATGTTCTTCTGCGTTCTGTTTGTCGTACATCATCTGGATGCATCACAGGCTACCTGCTGTTGCCAAGAGCCTCGCAATCCCCACACCCAGCAGCCCTCGGCAGCTCTCTGTACTCTGGAGGCAGTCAGCAGGCAAAAAAGACCAATTTAGCCCTCGAGGATCAATAGAGTGTCACGAAAACCCATTTAGATCCATTTGTGGTGTAAAACTGTAATTACCCACAAAAAAAACCCATGCTTTCAAACCCATCAATAGCCCCCATCACTGTTGATAGAATTAAGGTAGAAGAGGAGCGGGTAGTGAGCTAATCATAGAGGGGGGGCTGTGTGGACACTGGGTTTAGACCTGATGACAAAGGAGCGAGGGGATTCTCAAAGCCACTACTTATGTCCTTATTGGACCAATCACAGGGCAACAGGTGAGGCGGGGGGGGGCTAATTTTATTTTACCTTTTGCTAGGCCCCACACACAACAAACACACACACACACACACCATCCAGTGGAAGATGGCCTCCACTTATTATTACTATTAAATAAATAACATGTCAACCTCCTGACTGATGTCACCTCATCTGTCCGGACTTTATCGAGCCCCAGAGTTTTCCAAGTAAACGGGGCCAGCAGCGTTTTCAAACTAAAACGTAATAACGTGGATGTAGCCTCAGATGTAGGTCTGTCACTGATTCAGATTTCTTGACCAGTTATCGGTTACGATCAATGGAGCCGATCAAATCAATTTTACATACGCCTACTACCTCATACGTCAGCAGCGTGCCGCTAGATAGTAGCAGAGTAGCTTTACACTTAATTTAAAATTTAGAATTTAACAATAAATAAAAAGTGAGGAATGCAATTATTGACTTTGCCCGTGATGTCAAAAAAAAAGAAGCACTCCTCTACACTGAGCTGTGCAGCCTCTTCATTAAATACTGATGTTGGATTGCTACTGAGTGTTGTCCGATACCACGAGACCCAGGTATCAGTATCAGGACTGAAAAAGATGGACCAGTGTCTCACTAGTTGTGTGTGTGTGTGTGTTTGTGTGTGTTTGTGTTCACTACCTCTTATTAGTTGTGAAGAGTATATACTACATAGCTTTTCTCCGCTCATTCTCCATTTTTCTTATTTGTCTAAGCATAGCTTTTCTCTATCTCTCACTCCCCTTCCTCTCGCTCTCTCTCTCTCTGTTTTTCACTCAGTTTTCAAAGGATTACAGTGAAATTTGAAGCGAAGGATTATAAAAATCAATGGTACGTTCACTTGCAATAAGGTTTGCTGCTGAGGATTTATACACAACGTGAGGCAGTCAGTGGATATACGTAGGTGTCAGCTGCGGTTTGTGTGTGTGTGTGTGTGTGTGTGTTTACATGTGTGCAAAGTGGCCTTTTCAGTCGGGAGCCAGCAGACAGTCTGGGGGCGGGATCGGGGGATGCTTGATGGGAGGGAAATCGCAGGGAACTAATCAATAAGACACATCCTGTGAAGAAAGTATCGTCACACATACACACACCAGCTCACACACACACACACACACACTCCGATATGTACAGTACACACGTTCACACACAGCCTCAACTTTTCATTTAACACTTGTCTCCCCTCTGTTCCTCTCAGCAGAGAGTGTGAAGCAATGATTTGGTGCGGAGCGAGAGACAATAGGGAAAAACAAGATGAGACAGAGAGCGATTGGTGTCTCATGCATGTGTATGATAGTTTCTGCATGCCTGTCTGCAGGTGTGTGTGTGTGTGTGTGTGTGTGCAGGCGAGTGGCATTAGGATGTGTTGACGCACTGCAGTCTAGTGGTATAGTGCCTATTATGGAGAAAGTGAGAGGCCTCATTAAAAATGTATGAAGCACAGACATCAGCCAGCGACCAACAGCAGCCTCCCGGGGACGGCCAAGAGTTTTAAAGCTCTTTGGTGAATGGAGGTTGTGTGTTGGGGGGGGGTTGTAGTCTTCATGTGTACATTTACATGTGTGTAGTTTTAAGCCTATACTCTTTAAGTGGCGGATGTGAGGAAATCTCCTCTTAGCTCAGAAGCTCCTGATATTTAGCTTTTTTCTTCGTCGCTCTTCTTCTCTCCGGCTCCTTTCAAGCTGAATCTGTTCTCATTTAGAGACTTTTTATGATAACACAGACGCTTTAAAGTGTAAGCCTAATCTTGGCTCGAGGGCAGCTGTAGCAAAATTATAGTCTGGGTTATATAATTTTTTTATAAGTTTGACCCCCTTTTTTTTTTTCCTCACTTGCCTCCAGCAGTGTGCAGCTATGCAGATTATTTTGACTTTAACTGATGGGGGGTTTGGAAAATGTCTGCTTGTGAGATTTCAGCATTCACCTTAATACAGTGGAACTGAGAGTGTGTAGGTAGATTTTAAACAATAAATCCGAATCAGCCTTATTGGACAAGTATGTTCGCACGTACAGGGAATTAGACTTCGGTTTAAATGGTGAATACTAAAATACTAAAAACTAAACTGTGGATTTCTGAAGTCTTTCTGCTAACTGTGACAGGGAAAACTAAAAGTATTTACAGCATAAATATATTTGTGTGAGTGTCGGATCTGTCTGCCCGTGTTTAAAAACATGGTGTAACAGGCTCATTGCGTAACCCTCGGCAGCGGCAGGTCGCTCGCAGCGGCGGCGCCTCACACTCGGTGTCATGTGGGGTTTTGGGATTTTGCGTGCCTCTACACAACTGTGTCCTCACAGATGCATAACCAAGCCTTTCTTCACATCATTCTTACTTTGCTGATCCATCATTACAACAGTAGCTGAGCACTGCCACGCTTTGGTGCACAGCGTTTCAATCAACGTCAGAGTCAGCAGTAGCAACCACCACGGCTGATTGCCACTGTGTCTGCCCGAGTGTGTCTGTGGGTGTGTGTGTAGGCACACGTTTGTGCGTTGGCGGGTGCCCATGTGGCTGTGTATGCAAATGCAGCTGTAAGACAGCTGAATGCCTGTGCTTTGCTGAGAGCTCGGCACCAGGGGGAAATGAAAAGACCAGGAGAATAATGACAGATTCATAATTACAGAATGTGGTGTTCAGTGGTACTCAGCAGCGACTGTCAGGGGACGACAATCTGGGTGTAATTTCTGCTGATCAGGCCTGCCACGCACCGAAGGGTCACACTACATGTATGCCAGAATATATACACTCTCACACACAAATGCGTATATATGCAAAGAGGCAAGTGTAGGTACTCTCTCTCTCTCTCTCTCTCTCTCTCTCTCTCTCTCTCTCTCTCTCTCTCCCTCTCTCTCTCTCTCTCTCTCTCTCTCTCTCTCTTGTCATTCGTGCAGATGTTTTTGCATAATACAGAAGAACCCACACAGACTAATAAACACAAGCACAGAACGTCTCGCACTGAAAATTTTGGTGCGACAGCAAATTGCCTGGTTAATTTGCGAAGGGCTGAAAAAAACATGGAGTAAGCTCCCGATTTGCTGAGAGATGAATGCATCACAGGCAGAGACGCAGCAGAAATATCAGCTCCGTGGAAGGAAGTCACTAATTCAATTTACTGAGAAGACAAAGTGTGAGTCATTTTAAAAGGGTTACAGATGTAAGCACTTATTTACCCAAGACAACACAACAAGAAACAACACACTTTTAATTAGACTTTTTAGAGAAGCTTGAACTTAATGAACATTCATTTTAAAAGCTAATCTGTGCTCAGCTGTGACACACAGGACATGACCAGTTGTCCTCATCTCCATCAAGATCATTTTAGGTAATTCTCAGGTGGGGTTTTGTTGAGGGACGTTGAGACATGGTGTTGTCTCTGTGTGGAATATGTTTGCATAAGCTTATGATTTATTATTATTTTTGATTTAGTCTTCAGTCTATGTTAATCTAAACTTAAGTTCATATCGGAGAAGTAGTGATTTTTTTGTGCTGTAGTTTCCTGCCCAAAACTAAGATGTACTTCTAGTACTGATAATTATTATTATTATTATTAACTATAATTATAATAATGGTGGTAATAACAACATTAATAAATTAAAAAATATGTGTATAGCACATTTCAACACATAGTCAAGTTCTTTACAGAAAATGATCAAATTCGAAAAGTCAGAAAACTTTACACAATAACAGAAACCCTCCCAAAGATTTGGAGGTAAAAGGTATGAACATCAAAGTAAAAAAACAATAAGCAACAGGTTTACTTTACAGGTTTTGTGGGTCAGTATCAAAGCTTCCTGTGGGAACTGTAAGAAGAAGACCTGAGGAGCACGGGCAGCTTTGTAGAGAACAGCTAAATCTGTGGCTTGAGCATGTGCGAGCCAGTGTTGCACTTTAAATTTGTGAGTTCAAGCTTTTAGGATCAGAGAGACAAGCTGTAATTTGGGAGATGTTACCGCCGTCGGATTATCACAGCTTAATCTAAACCTGGTGTCGTCCGCATAACTGTGGAACTCAACATTATAGAAATAAATGATCTCACTTTGAGAGAGAGAGAGTATATGCAGAGAGTGAATGTACACTTTTGCAACTGCTCATTTTCTCAATTGACGATTCAGAAAAGAGTTTAAAGCCTGGAACCACACTATTAAGCTCTATAGCATAAGTAGCATGGCACCAAGAATGGACCCTTGCGGCACACCACATGGGGGGGGGGGGGGGGCAGGGCTTGAGGAGAATTCTCCCCTCACAGCAGAATAAATTGCTTTCCCGCCTTTGTAAGGGTACGTCTTTTGTCAATCAAGCCCTCTGTCAAACTAAAAGTGCCAAAAACCCAGTTTGAGCAGCATTACTATGCATGGTTCAGCATCCCAGCTGAGTGCAAGCTGTACAGTTTCTTCTCTGTCTCATTTTTTAATCCCTGAATGAATCTGGGTCTGTGTCTCGCGCAATCAAACACGAGCATAAGTCTCTCCGGGATAAAGATGCTCTCATTTCCATTCATATTTCAGATCTAATTTATTTCACATCTTGACGTCGCTAATAAATAAAATACGAGGAAAGTTTTCCCGTTCTAATGTGATTTCTCTTGCTTTTTAGGTGTGTGTGCAACATCGACTGCTCCCACATCAGCTTCAACCCAGTGTGCGCCTCAGACGGTCGTTCCTATGACAACCCCTGCCAGGTGAAGGAGGCGTCCTGTCAGAAACAGGAGCGCATCGAGGTCAAGTACCTGGGCCACTGCCAAGGTCAGACACTCAGACAGACACACACACACACACACACACACAGACTGGGTGACGAAAAGACACAGCAACGCCCTCGCACGCGCAGCGGCCGCCGTCAGTCTGTCTGCCCGGGCAGGTGTTCACTTCAAGTTGAAGTGAGGCCGTGAGGGTGAACGAGGCCCTCATGGCCTCCGGGGCGGTCGAGGCAAATGAGGCGGCTTTCAGAGCTAAATGCAGACGGCATGATTCTGCATTTCCCTGCAGCTGCACTTCCAGCTACATTTCATAATTAAAGATAGTTTCACTCAATCATATTTCGGAATAGTGTGCAAAGATAATCCCCAAATAGCCTTGACTCCTACGTATATTGATAATTTTACTGAACGGTAATCCCCCCTCTTTCTCGTGTAATATCATTTATTTGAATGCAGTGTCTGTAATGGTTCCAGGGATAAAGTTATTTATTAATGTGTGTGGTTAAATCCCCTAACCTGAATCACACTGCTAATCCATGTGGGAGACAGACACAGGCACATGAGAATTCTTCCTTTAAAAATGTTTTATATTATTTTATTTGCTCCATCAACATCTGCATCTCCACAAATTCTGGTTCCTCTTGCGTTAAGGTCTCAAGCCGTCATCAGGGGGAAGGAGAGGCAGAGACTTTACCCTCACTCGCAATTTAGGGAGAGTTCAAATATCAATAGTTAGCGGGTTTTATTCTGTAGGAGTACGTATAGAGCATCTGATTGGCTCGGCATCCTCGCAGGACAAACAGGACGATTGATCGAGATGTGAGAACTGAGATGAAAGCTTTGAGAAGTAATGGGGAGAAAAGCAATCAGGGCTAACCAGCTCCCAGAACACAAATAGAAATCTGTATTCCCCCATGTTGCACCTTTCGGGGTCAGACCACCCTGATCAATTCCACACATTCTGGGAAAGTGGGAGGAGAGAGAAGCAAATGTCATGAAAGTCTTCGATGAAACGGACGGATTTAGAAACCTCGTGTTAGCCACGATTCAAAGTGACACCTTGACATTTAGATTGCCGCTTTATGATATTTCCTCCATGTGTCACTTGGGAAGTAGTTTTGCTTTTCATTCTTTTTCTGAACAGAGCTCAGCTTTCTACTGTACTTCATACCAGTGTGAGGGAAACTGATTTGATTGAGATTTATTCCCACACCAGTAACGTAGTGGCGCCTGGAGAAGTGGGGATACGCTCTTTATTAATGCCACAGATATATATTTTTAATGAGTAGTAGCCGGTCCAGCAAAACATTAACGTCTCATGTTGTAAACAGTGACATGTAGGACTGCTCTTACATATTTAGTTCACCCAAAAATGGGCCAATAGCATTTGTACATTGTCACTTAATTCAATTAATTTCTGGTGCAGATGCAGATTTTCTATTAATACTGTCCCTCATCTTGCAAGTAGTCCATGGGTCAGTGGTGTCTTTTATAAACTTGGATAAGCTGATTTGTAACAGATAGTGTCGGCCAGTGTGTGTGCCACCATTATAAGATTAGCAGTATTTGGGTCAGTTTGCAAATATCAAAATTATTACAATGTCAAAAACTCAAAACTAGATGCTGAACAAAATCAGGTGCTGCATCATTAAGACTTTAAAAAAAATTAAAAGCAGAAGCCGTGATCAGTTTTAAAACTCGTTAAGTTTATTTGTTTGTGAGTCAAGCTTCTGACCTCATAGAAATGTGTATTTGTTTATTTTTCTTTTATTGCGCCTCTGGTGTTTTACAAGCCAATAAAAGAGGAAGAGAAGTAGGGAAGAAAAAAAAAATCACACTTCCAGGCACATTTCATGCCACAATTCTTGCACCATAAATCCAGGAAATACTTTGGCACACTCACTTTGAGGCAATAAATTCACTGACCAGTGGAAGAAAAAAAATCAATTGCAATAAAATGATTATGATTGGAAGGAGGTTTTGTCTAGCCGTCGTGAAAGGGGAATTCAATGCAGCCTCAATAAGGTGAGCAAGAATGCATTATTCCCTCTGAGCCTTTTCTCCCCGGCTCTGCTCCTTTCTGCTCTTTGTTCGGAATAATACATTAGAGGGGACGGTCTCTGACTTTGGAGGAGAATAGTTCACATTCATATGCATTATCTAGACGGGCGCACGCAGCTCAGGGACCCTTTGTTGCCACGATGATTTACATCTGGCATCAGTTTGAACCTGTTAGTCCTAGTGGAGGGGGGGGGGGGGGGTTAGGGTTGATGTGGAGGAGTCGTACCGACCTGATTTGACTGTGTCTCTGTCCTTTTCAGGTGACATCATAACGGGCAACAAAGGCGGGGATGGACACTTTGCGCGGACTGACCACACAGGTGAGTGGACGTGTGGTGGCGGCAACACGTGTTCACGTTGTGTGCAGAGCTTTTTAGAAACAGTCAACACTCCCTGGTTTACCTGCAATCAAGATTTAGTAGCTAATGTTTTTCAAGTTAGAATGATTTAGTTAGCTGTTGTTATTTTTTCATACATTGCACGTCGGATATTTCAGACGTCTGTGAAGCAACCGACACAATCTTCAGACCAAAGTTGACAACATTTCAAAATAAAAGCTCCACAAATCAGCTCCGTATGAAGCATTGCAGCAACAAAGCAAACGTTGTGTCTTTACTTTCAAGGCAATTTGCTAAACAGTAATTCTATCACTGTTGTTGCCTTGACGGAGATCAGCACCCGTACTGGGTTAGTCGGTCTGCGTCTGTGTCTCAGTCCGATATGGTCAAATAAAAAAATCTAATTATAAAAATTATCTGGCTGTGATTTTGATCCGCAGTTTGACCCAGTTACTGATGACTGCTGTAGTTTAGCCGAGGACGTAGAAGAAGAAGACATGTTCAATTTCAATTTGTATTAATAATGACAACCTCGACACTGCACTAAGAATGCACGTGCCAAGTGTGAAGCCGATGAGAGGAGTAGTTCTCGAGATATGCGTTCCACATACAGACAGATGTTTGTGGAATAATGAGGCAGATGTGATGTTTTTCTGCTTCAAACCAGAACAGGATCAGTGCCGAACCGTAAACAAGCACTGTCTAAACATAACCATAAAGAAGTTTAATAATGCATCTCCATGTATGGATGCACAGGCGGCCAAGAGCATATGTGCATTCAGTATTTATGGATGTTGTGTTTGTGTGTGTGTGTGTGTCTGTCTGTTTATAAAACAGAGAAAAATGAGGATGCGAGGAATGGGCTGGCCCGCGGCCTGTACATCCCCTGTCCGGATCACTACAAAAACTACTGCGTCCATGGAGAGTGTCAGTTTCCCAGTATCCTGGCACAGCCCTCCTGCAGGTACACACACACTCACACACACACACACACTTACATGCACACCTTGTATTCCTGTATGTGTGAGGATTAGTGATGCAAAATTCCGGGAATATTCAAAGTTGGAAACTTTCCATGGGAATTAACGGGAATATACGGGAATTAATGGGAATAAACTGGAAACTTTGGGGTAATTTATACTAACTGTATTTACCTTGTCATATACAGACATAAATATAAACATTTTGTTTTGTCATAAGCAGACATGCATGCAAACATTTCTAATACAAATTTTTAAAATTACATTTTTGACTTAATCCATTTGTGAGTAGAACTCTACCGTCTCTATGTGGATCTCAGGATAGAATCAGTGAAAACTTATCAAAACCTGCAGGAACGATGGACTTAAATATGAAAATCTGACCTCAGCAGTTTCCTCTATGTGACAGTATGTTGGAGATGAATATTGGTGGTTTCTGAATATATTTTTACTTTAGAGGAAATGGATGTAAAGTGCAAAGGGGAAGTAGTTTTACACATAAACGTCAGTTAATGGGAAGTAGTTCACAGGTGTTAAATGTCTCCTGTGGCTCAGCGGAGGAGAAAGCGATGTTGATGATGTCATCGACCATGATCAACCATGATCTTGGTTGTTTTAACCAAGATCGTGCTGCAAGATCTAGAATTGCTAACGTTAGCCACTTGCCAGCAAGACAATTTTGTTCCTGTGGACTATAAATACAGTCACCTGTTTGCGTTGTCAATCAATAATGGATACAGCGTGCTTTCTCGGACAAGAGGACTTCGGACTTTCATTTGACGCATTTGATAATGTCGGGTTGAGAGAAAAATAAAACAATCCATTAATTCTGTCAATTTGGTTTACAATAGCTAGCTACATCCTTTTCAAAGAAACACAGCGTGTGCTGCATTCCATACATCTTTAAAATAGAGTTTTGAATGACGTTTTTATTGCTCAGCCTTTAATTTGCGGTAATTACTTTTATTTTTGATAAGTAGCCCAACTCTCGCTTTTTTGATGGACCCCAACAGCCGCGAGTAATCAAGGTGATGGTGTACTTTTGTGTGGACATACATACATCCCATTCTCACTGCTGTAAAAAGTTAGCCTACTGTATACAAATAAACTTGGTATTAAAATGAACATGGTTTCAGTGTAACAAGTAATCAATATGCTAGGTAATGACAAACACGTTCAAAAACAACAAAGTCATAGGTTTACGTTTCTGGAAGACAATGTTCCCACCTAGCTTCATCCAGGTTCCAGCTGAGCTAGGCTTGCCTAGTCTTGTTTTCAACTACATTTAAGTTCCCTGTTATAAGCTAACATTTGCAAAAAAAAGTGTCAAAATGTCCAAAATTCCCGAGCTTAACTTCCCATGGAAAGTTTCCAGAAATTTACCGGAAATTTTCCGCCCCTTTGCAACCCTAGTAAGGATAAGCATTTTGGGGCATTTTTGAAGCAGAGCAGGAGGCAGGTGACAGGAAATGAGGAGAGAGACGGGGTGGAAATGACAGGCAGCCCAGCTTCCTGAGCCAGATTCAAACTGGAGACGTCCCAGTCAAGGTGCACATTATGCTCCTTAACCACTGAGCCACCGGATCACACCATTTCTGACCTTATTCAACATTTAACGTCAGACAGGGCCTGAAATTTCGTCCAAAAAGTGTCGAAAATCAAAAGCTGTTTCCTAAATATGATATATTTTGAGCAAAATACACTGACTGCTGATTATTAATTCAAACTAATGGTTTTTAAATAGCTAGCAATAAATAGGGCTACATTTATATTGTCTGTTATGGGCTACAGTGCATGGATGCTAATTTGATATTAACAGGCTATTAACAGTGTCAGTGGGGTAAAGTGTTTGAGATCCCTCCTGCTGTCATCGCAGGCCACCGCTGCACTGCTTCAAATTAATCCCATGTCGGGGTTTTTTTTTTCTATTTCAGAGCCAACACTTGCAGAGGTGGCAAAAGTTTCTCTCTTGAAAAGTGTTAAAAGTAAAACCCTCACCTCTGAAGGTCATGTCTGGCGGCTGTATCTGTGCAGAGCAAACAGAGTCTCATGTGACATTAATATAGTTCAAACACCCTTTAACTTAAACCACTCTTACTTCAAGTCGAATAAAAAACAAATGTCCAGGAGGAAACGTGTTACACATACTGGATGAGGAATTCTTCATTTATATAACTCCAGGGAGGGGGAGTGCTCTGTCGCCAATGTTGTCGACATTATCAGTGATATTGATTCTTTACTTTCGCCCATGTTGTTTCTCCTTGTCACAGACATGTCTCTTCTTCGTCTTCTTCTTCTTATGGTCTTAATACGTCCTGGGAAGGCAGCACCTGAGGATTAAAACATTTAAAAAATGCATAATTCTCCTCAAATGCATTAAAACAAAAGTAACAAGCCTGTTTTCAAAAGAGTAGAAAGTACAGATATTTGTATCACGATATGAGGAGTAAAAAGTAAAGAGTAGATTTGACAGGTATCTGATGTCACTTCCCACCTCTGCACCTTGTTAGGGTCATCATCTGTCAGTGACATGTGGCCGTGAACACACTACTAACATCTTCACTGACGCAAACTGTGACATCAGCGAAGTCCTGGAAAGTATTAAAAATAAATACTTTCCTTAAATCTAATATTTCTATTATGTGTCACCGATCATCTGTGTTGCATTTGATCTTGATGTGTGCCCGTCCTTAGTAAGAGCCAAACCTTCAACACTAGTTTTAATGTTGCTCTCATGATATTTTTATATCTTCAATGAAGGAAAATATGACAAGTTGTTTTAAACCAGAGGGATTTAAGTAGAAACACACAAAGATGCAGTGCACATGCCCGCACACACACAAACACACACACACACACACACACCCACGTTGTCATAGGTCCTCTGTAGGGACTTAAAATTCATTTCCTGGAGGCTCAGTCTAACCCTAAACTTAACCACTGAACCAAAAATCTTTTTTTTTGCCAAGTGGGGACACAACTTTTATCCCCAGTTACACAAACTATTTTTAAACGTGTCCTCAAAGGTCGTCTGTGACAGACACACATTCACCTCACAACCACATTTGCTGGACATCAGTCACAAACAGGTGCAAATGACAGTGTCTGCAGAGGCAGTGTAGAGACTCACTCACATCAGCACACAGAACGCAGTTGGACACACACAGCACAGATGTGCATTAACATACAGGCACAAGAAGGACACACACACACACACACACACACACACACAGAGGACGCACACAATGAATGACCATGTGTGCTCCTCAGGTCTGCCATCCTTTACAGCCTGATAGTGTAGCAGCTAGGGGGTCTTGGTGTCTCTCTCTCCCTCTGTCCTTCTCCTTTTCCTCTAACCTCGCTCGTCCCAGCAGTATTCTTGCATACAAAACACTGCTCAGCAGAGAGGGACTGTGAAAGGCCTTTGCTGCCCCCTAGCGGCCGTGGAAAGCGGAGGTTGTATCCAGACACAGTTGTCCCTGTGGTGGTGGTGGTGCATGTGTGTGCACACGTGTGCATGTGTGTACGCATGTGTTTGGAAATCGGAGCACAAAACCCCCCAAAAGAACAAGGTTGAGCTGTTTATCTCGCACACTGTCAGGTCGAAGGGAAGGAGAATGTGAAGGAGACTGTGAGGCTTTGTGTGTCTGTGTGTCTGTGTGTGTGTGTGGGGGGGGGTGGGGGTGGGGTTGTGGGACCAAACAGGGATATGCAGGTGTTGGTGGGTAACAACCTCCCCAGAGACGGGACAAGCAGGTAGACAGGAGAGGGAGGGAGAGAGATAGAGATTAAAGGGGGGACCATTTTAGCTTGTCTCTGAGGACAAAGATCATCTCCATTAGTCTCTCTCTCTGTGTGTGTGTGTGTGTGTGTGTGTGTGTGTGTGTGTGTGTGTGTGTGTGTGTGTGTGTGTGTGTGTGTGTGTGTGTGTGTCAGACCAACATGATATTATTAACAGCTAATGTTATATGATGGGCGGGACCAGTGAAATAGCTTCTTCTTCTTTTTAGTTGTCTCTTTTCTATGTTCTCAGTATATAAGGTTAGAAGTATTAAAAAGAAGTATTTATAGGTTTGCAGAATTGTTATTCAGCCTTTGTATTTCCACTGTGGTTTGTAAAACAGGGAGAGTTTACGACACTAAAGACATAATATTCTATGATCCCCAACAGGACTCCTGACAGTGTTGATGCTTGTAAACTGGTATTCCATCACTGCAGCTCAGGACAACACGAGGCCACTTTGTGATGATAACGTGTTCTCTTTTATTAGAAGTAAATAAAATCATAATAATCCACACAATATTAAAGATTTTGGATGATATTAGAAATATGTCAGGCATGAAGTATTGCTTAATGAGTCTCGACAGCACAAACAGCCTTTTACTGTATGTCACATATTCATTATATATAATAAACACATATAATAGCTTCCATAGTTATTAGGGTTATCATCATTTATATGTCTTACTTATAACACACTTCATAATTTTAATCTCGGAGCAAGCTGGGACAAGAATTTCCATCGGGATTAACAAAGTCTTATCTTTATCTTTATTAAGTATTTAATTCATGTTTCTGAAGACGCCGCTTGTAATGAGCATCACCTCCTCCTGCACATGAACAAGTGGACAACCAGCTTCATGGTTATCCAGGGTGAAGCCTCGAAGCCCCAAAGAGAGACGGACTGAGGGGAACTTTGCAGGATCTTGTAGGAAAAGACACAAGCCGACCAATCACAGCTCTCGCTGTCTCTGCGGGGCGTCTCTGTAGCGTCTTCTAAAGAGATGTGGCACAGAGGTTCGGTGCAGCGAGCTCTGACACAGTGGCTTTGCAGTTTCCCCCTTTAACACAAAACTACCTTTGCAGCTTCATCGAAGGAGCTGCGGTGAAACTAACGTTCTGCATCTCGAGCTGCTCTCTCTCTCTCTCTCTCTCCCTGCCTCAGTTTTCTCCCTGTGCGAGCTCCATCAGTCATGTTCATCTCAATAGTCGCGGCAAAGAAAAAGCACAATCACCACGCTGTCACACAAACACATTGTTCCACCTCAACGTCTTTATCAAACAGGTACTGACGTTTCAATTAGAAGCACAGAAACAATTAACCTGTCTCCCGGTGCAAAGGAATGACTCGCTTCCTCTCTGTCTCTTTCTTCTCTCTCGCCCCTGCATGTGTGTGTGTGTGTCTGTGTGTGTGTGTGTGTGTGTGTGTGTGATATCTCAGCTGTCACTCGGGTTTTCGGGGCCCCCAGTGTGACATCAAAGAGTACAACGTGTTCTATGTGGTGCCAGGCTCTGGCAAACTGCACTACGTCCTTATCGCCTCCATCATTGGAGCTCTCCAGGTGGTCATCATTTGTGTGGTGGTGCTCTGCATTACCAGGTGAGTCACGCACACACACACACACACACACACAGACACACAAACACACAGTATTTTCCATGTTGTCCGTGTGTATTCAGGATTCACTTGGGGGCCATGGTGCTCCTGGAGGAAACAGCTTAAAGGTCACCTTGCTCACTATAAAGGGAAAGTACAGGACTTTCCCTCTGGACACACACACACACACACACACACACACACACACACACACACACACACACACACACACACACACCTGAACACATGCAGCGGGTGCGTATGAGCACACATACACAGAGATATCTAAGTAGGCAAGTGTACACACCCTGTGTTTGAACAGGCGTTTTGTATTGACAATAAAACCCACACACACACACACGCTCGTATACCCTGCAGCCTGTGTGCCTGCGGCTGACCTAAGCAATTTATGACATTCAATAAAAGATCTTTAAAAGAGTTGGCTGTGAAAAAAAAAGGAAGAAAGACCTGCTCCTCTGAGCAAAGGAGGAGAGGAAGAGGAGGGACAGAATGAGAGAGCGAGCAGTTGGGAAGGTGCAGGATGAGGAGAGCCGATAAAGATGGAAAGAGAAAAATTATAGCTGCCGTTGCATTAATGTGTCCTGCTGCTCTGTGATATTCATTCTAAAGCTAAAAGATGTAATACAAATAATGAAAGATTACTTCTCTATTGTTACCACTGCGACTAAAGAATAAATAAATGTCTAGCTGTCTCTGTTGAGCTTTGTCTCATTAGTTTTATTAGATTATTATAAGGCCTTCCCTTAAAGGACAAACAGGTAGGAGCAGAAAAGGTCACCTCTGTGCTCAGCCTCCCGTGCACGACATTCGTCACGCTTGAAAAGGTTATTATTGCCACATTATTGTATATTTCCACCACCACAACAGTGCATTAGTTTGTTCCCACTCATAACAACAGGTGAGGTGAGAGAGCCCCTGAAACTGAAACGCAAAATGAGTCAATCCCCTTTAAGAAAAACCTGCTTTTACCTGCTAATTTCCGTGTAAATCAGGTATCATTCCAGTTGCATTGCTGATGTCTCCTCCCTCACTTTCCTCTCCACAGGAAGTGCCCACGGACCAACAGGATCAACCGGCAGAAGCAGAACAATGTCCACTTCAGCTCAGAGAACACCATGCGCGCCTCCACTCGACTTATCTGAGGCCCAGGCAAACAGCGGACAGTGTCGCCCTCCGCAGCACGGAGAGCTACGGCGTTTGATGTTACTCCCCCTGTAGGCCAACCCCCTGATAAATTAGGATCTGCTTCCCCTCACTCCTCGCCCTCTCTCCCGGTATGAACTGACAGAATGCTCACGGAGGACGGGGACACGGCAGAGAGACAGAGCCAGAGACAACAGTCAGTGGCGACACCCACCCACCCGCTGGGGGTGATGCTCTCCACAGAAGCCAGTTACCCAATCGTGTGTCCTCGCACCTTCTCACTTCCACCCGCTTCCAGGGTTTCAACTGAAAAACTGAACCGTGAGGTGTTTGGGGACCGTTGAGGATACTGAATGTGAGTGTGTGTGTGTGTGAGAGAATGTGTGTGTGTGTGGGAATGTGTATTAGATGTGTGAGCTTTGGTAGAGGCGGGCTAGCCAGTGTCTGTTGTTTGTAGATGAGGGGGGTTAAAGCAAATCAGGGTAGTGCTAAGCAGGGTAAGGGGCTTCTAAGTGAGGTGAGTGTTGTCCGGACTGGGAGGGGGGTGGGATGGGGTGATGTGTGTGTGTGTGTGTATGGGGTGGGGTGGGGGGTGTTTCGGGTCTACACGTGATGCCTTGCACCTTGTGTTATAGGAGACAGAGGGCACAATGTTATTATAGAGCTCTCTGTTCGGTTACGACGACGACGTCAGCTACTGTATCTTGGGTTCTATTTCCAATAGTTATTACTACGTTGTCTTGATGGGGTCATTTTTCTGTAAATGTAAATAAATAATTTATATCACGAAATGTAACACACCCTGTCTGCCTCTGTTCATTGTTATCAGATTCCTGTTGGTTCCTCGAGATACTCTGAATTGAATTGAACGGAAATTAGGATGAAGCCTGCACTGAACTCTGGAGAATCTGCTGTATTATCCTTAGAGGCTGTATGTGAGAACGCAAATGTTCAAGGACTTTCTCCTTCTGCCAGCCCCCTGGTAAAAACTCTGCAGAATGTCTGAAGGAGCTGATACGAGAGAGAACAGCAGGAGATCCTCTGCAGCGAGTGAGGGGTTGATGAAGTTTCTACCACGCGGCAAGGAAAGAAACATCTCTGGATGAAAGAGCGGTGCCATACACCTGGAAAACACATGAAGAGAGTTTGTGGTGATGAGAGCCGGCAGCCATATTAATACGTTATATCCCTGCCTCTGCCTGCTGCTCCACCCTCACCTGAGTCCTCCGGAGATTTCTGTGTCGTTGTGAAACTACATTGTTCGTTTGTGAAAGGGAATCTCTGGAGAAAGTCCAGATCCAATCCTGTGGACATCCTCCGGAGTTCATGTCTGAAAACGACTAGAGCTCTCCAATGAATGCTTCATTGATAATCATCTAATAATATTTTATAACATACACAGGAGTCAGCACTGAGTACTTAGGTACATAATGTACATTTTATTGATTATAGCCTATTTCTCAGTCACATATCAGTGCAGGAATTGTACTTTTAAGAGTTTGCTTTCATGTGGTATGACTTCCTGAATCTGAACACATCCTCTACCCCAGTGCCACTGTATTGATTTAAAATGTCACAGCTTCCCAATCCACAAACACAGTGAAGACCTGTTTTATATGCTCAGCATGTTCCCGGCCACACACAGACAGACAGAGATATGTATCAAGAATGAGGGAAGCAGACAAACTGGTAAGTGAAATAGGTCTGAAGATACTGAGAAGAACCTGGAGAAAATCTACTCTTCTCCTCACATCGGTTTTTATTGCACTTCCTTGAAATACTCTTTTCATTTCTCGCAATTTTTACGTTTTCTAACGCTCTGTTTCTTTCCAAAGACTTTAAAAAGGCAGTAAAGACCTTTTATAGATTGATGGATGTTTTTTATTGATCCCAAACTGGGAAATTCCTGCTACAGCAACAAGGTATTGAGCACATAACAAACTAAGCATGATGTAAAATATAAGAATATATATATATTGAATATATTGAAAATTCACACAATATAAATGATAACAATGTAAAAGATTATACATGGTATATTAATATATATTTAATACAGTTTGTGGTAATGACTCTTGTTGAAGTGAAGAGATGTTAACCAGGGTGTTTATCGCCACAAGGTGGAGCTGTGGTGCACAGTGTTGACCACAACCAGGCGGGAAACACAACAGACGCGGGGTGGGAGAAGTCCCGCCCCTACGCTGCCTCTGATTGGCTCATTGACAACACTGACCTCAAATAGTAATCACTCTCCCTCCCGACCAATCAGAGGGAATGTAGGGGCGGGTCCTCTCCCAACGTCAGTGAGGGAAACTTTTAATCGTAGTGTCCATTACTACGGAGCCCCTGTGGGGACATTTAGGGAAAAAATATCGCGTGGCCACGAGTTATGAATCTGTTCCTGAATAAGAAGACCTGGCAGCTGAACTGAAGAAGCCTCTTGATGAGAGATGACAGGTTTCACTTAATCACATGATGTCGCCTCTGTAATGAGCTTTAGTTGGACGCACACTGTGGTGGACACGTTTGCAATTACTAGTCAATAAAGACACATGGACCTGTCCTCGTGCTTCTGTATCTTGAGGATAAACTCACTTAAAGGGGGATGAACATATGAAACTATGTCTTATTATCCAGCCACACACACCCAGTAGGCTACATCTCAATCTCTCCCATTTTAAACTTTTCCACCACCTCCTCAACTACAGTTTTACTTCATGTTAGCATTAAGCTACATGACTGTAGTCTGTGAAAACTACAGTTTTACTTCATGTTAGCATTAAGCTACATGACTGTAGTCTGTGAAAACTACAGTTTTACTTCCTGTTAGCATTAAGCTACATGACTGTAATGTGTGAAAACTACAGTTTTACGTCATGTTAGCATTAAGCTACATGACTGTAGTCTGTGAAAACTACAGTTTTACTTCATGTTAGCTAACATTAGCTTTATGACTGGAGGCTGGGACATGTTACATCAGCCCCGGCTGGTAAACAAGACTTTATTAAAACATGTATACATTTATTTAATTTGCTTCTACATACTTGTGTTGTTGTAACTTTCCTAAACACTGAGCCTCCATCTTTGCTGAGACGGACTTTTCACGTGATCTGCGCGTCTGAGGACTTTGTGGATAATCGTTAATGTCTCAGTCGGTAAAACGTTTGGACATGTTCGGAATTACTACTCACACTGGTATCGGTGATATGGTTAGTTTTTATAAGCTCTTATGATATCGAGTTGTCGTGGCCGAGTGGTTAAGGCGATGGACTAGAAATCCATTGGGGTCTCCCCGCGCAGGTTCGAATCCTGCCGACAACGAATGAACTTTTTTTTTTTTATTAACAGAAATTAGACGTTTTTCACGCGATCATCTCACATTAGAAGAAGAAATCATCAGAGGAACGTCTGAGCTTTTTAACAGTCAGGACCTCACGTGTGTGATTCTCACACTGGGAAGACAAAAGAGTCACTGGAGTCATGGACGAGCATGAACCAGGGAGGACGTGCAGCTCTTCTCCCTCCTCTTCCTCTTGTTATTCTCTCCCTGTGTGTGAGTGTGTCTGATACAGGACACATCTGCACATCTGTCAGCTCTGCTCACACTAATCTATGGTCTGCTTCATTCTGCCTCTTCTTCTTTCTTCCTCATGTAGATTGTTCCAGTGTGGACGCTGCTAAGCTTATTACTGCCCTCTGCAGGATAACAGAGTCACACTTCGTATTTTCCTGTACAGTCCTGAATCATACAGGAACTGGAAAATGGCTTTTGAGATCAGATGGTGGTTCTCTCTATGGTGCATCTGTCTGAATTATACCTGCCTCTCTCCAGGAAAACATGTCTGATTGTTTCAAGATGGCCACAGTCACACAGTCCAGTGGAAGTACTGGTTAAAGCTGCAGTGCCCACGTCTCACTCTGCACATTTACTCTCCTGGTTCCTGAGCAGTCGCAGTTCTTTTTAACCTGGGGTTGATTTCCTCATTTCCTCCTCTTCACCTGTTCACACCTGTTCCCTGTCATCATGCATTCGAGACCCACCTGATGTCTCCATATTTAGGTGTAAGTACCGAAGTTTGGTGCTTCTTTATAAACTTTCCTATAAAATGAGTTTACGTTTTATGTTAATACTTTTCCTATTTAAAAGTACATTGCTTTGATGTTTGTTGGCTACTTTTACTTGGGATACGTTTTAAATACACACCTTTAATTTGTCATAGTCTTTTTACAATGTGATGTTGTTTTTACAGACAAAATAAACAACTTATTTTGTCAATATCCATTCAGTTGTGTACAGCACCACCCGTATAACTCAAGACGGCATGCTATTGAAAACATTAAAGTCACATTGTTATTAGAAACACTACAAGACTGTTCTAATAAGGGAAGAGATCATTGTTCATATATGAAGTTTCCATCTTGAGCCGTGTTCAGAGTCATCCATGGGTCATTCTGACAGACGTAAACGTTTTCCCAGCCTGTTACACATGTCGGCATGTGTTTGTCTGTCTGAAGGGCCGATCCCTCGTCTTTTATTAACCTCAAACACTTTGACTTTACCGAGTAAAACACAGAAGATGCAGCCGCACCGAGAATAATTACACAGAAATACGAGCCTTCGTGTTCTTTAGCCTGTTTGATGAATCTGAAATAACGAACAGAGCCCCAGTTTTCACCTGCGGCACTGGCCATGACCTCATTAAACCCATTAGGAAGAGTCTGCGAGGCTGCCCCCCCCCCCCCCCCGATGGTTATTGTCTAGTCCCACAGTTCATACTTTCACCTTCCTCTCCCTGCCCCCAAATTAATAAACACAAAAAGTCAGAGTCTCTCGCAGTTCCAACCCCTGGGCACACCCCCATTTGTATACACATGTGTGTGTGTCTGCACAACTGACCCAGTCAGTGTAATCCTGTCAGTTTCCTGTGCTCTCCTGCTGGTTTTCGGCTCAAATCCAGAGTGGGCCACAGGCCAGGGAGGAGCAGGAAGGAAGTGTCTGTGACTGTCTGTGACTATCTGCTCTCATCTGAGGTGGAAGAATGTGGTGAATGTTATTAATGGATGTTAAGTTCCTACCCTTATATACGTACTCCGGAGAATGTCCGCACAATTGGGTCTTATACACATGAAAACAACACAGAAGAAGATTCTCTCCTCAGACGCGTTCACAACGACACAGAAATCTTCAGAGTGTTCAGGTGGGGGTGGGGGTGGGGGGGGTGGGGGGGGGGTGCAGCAGGCAGAGGCAGGACATAACGTTTAAATTCTGCTCTGGAGATCACATGTTTTTATTGGCAGCACATCAACAATGGCACATGACCTCATCACCACAAACTGTTTTGACATCTTCGTTGGCGTCGTCCGCATGTTTGGCAGCTTTCCTTTGATCCTGAGATATTTGTATCCTTTTCATCAGTTTTGCATCTGTTGAGTGTTTGAGGTGTGAACTCAGACTGACACAGACATTCACTGGAGTGTCTGGTGCTGGTCTCTGTAAAGGAAGTAACATTCATAGAATCCTCTTTAGCGAGTTGTCTTCAAAGTAAAAGCACAGTATTTGTTTCATTGCTGCAATTGCGTTATATCAAGCTGAATTGAAGAGCTTTTCTTTTGAAAAGATGCAAATGTTGCACATGCAATGTATGGAAAAATAACAGCAGTTTAGTTAATTTTTTCAAAGTTATATGTAAACCACATATGTTAACAGTAATAAAGCAAATTCAGTTTCCTTTTGTGAAAAACAGTGACCTCAAAATCTACATTGCAGATAAACCAGGTAGGATGAACACAAAGTTGTCTAACTTCCCTCTTCACCACAGACTAGACACAACGTAGCACACACACTTAAAAGTGACAGTTTATTGTAGAACCGTTTTAGGATGACTCAGTAATGACAAGGAATAATTCTGGTGTAGCTCTGGAGCATCGACACAGGACAAGAGAACAGCACATTCCACACAGGCCGGTTTAGAACAGGCACTGCACTAGTGAGATAAATATCGTAAACATCATTATACACCTCAACATTATATAAACCCCATAGACACACTCCCTACACAACTACACTCAACATTAACACTGAAATCTGACACCTACTCTAGAAAGACATGACTCCTCATCGGGCTGCTCACTGTTTCAGACATGTTTAAACTTGCTGGCTCGTCTTCCAAAGAATTCAAATACAGATGATAATGCACAGTCCACACTGTCGAACATTTTTCTGAAAAGCCTCTGCCTCAGCTCTTGTCTGAAGCTACTGATTGTGCGGGGAGAGGGTACAAGTGGTCAATGAAATAACAGCTAGATCAAATCAGTTTGCTGGGAGGCACAGGGCTGTCTTTCAGGAACCCACAGTCAGGGAAGGATCAGGCTGAATGGCCAGAAGAGCCCTCGCATTGATTTTACAATCAGCAAACTGCTCCTCAACTGCTTTGGCGGGGGAAGGATTGGCCTATTGGTTGGAAAATTGATGGTGTTGGACACATGAAAAGTTTTGCACTCACAGGAACCAACAAGCGCACAAACATACACACATGCGCAAGTCGTTTCCTCACATCCTGACGGTATGTGTGTAAAATCGTAACACCTCTGAAATTGATCCATTAGCTTCAGAATTGATAGCATCACAGAAACCACACACCACACTAACACACAGGGCCACCTTTGACTGAGCATGTGCCTCACACACGCTGGTCCGTGAAAAAGGGTCATTTAAAGATCCACCGCCATCTGTTTTGGCCCCAGCATGCCATTTTCCCCCTCTGTGGGGGCCTTTGATTTAGCACAAAAGGGTAGCATCGCTTCCCTGTTTCCCACTGTGCAACCAGACACCAGGTCTGAGCAGGTTACACAAATCAAACACTGACGGGCATCCATCGTTTCATCATAGGTGTGACCGCCGGTGTTGGTGTTAATCACAAACATTAGGGGTCCAATGTGAACGCTGATGAGGGAACCTGTTTGTTGTGGGTGTTGCAGATACATCACATCACCAGACAAGACTGGTTGAGAGGTATGAGGCAGCAGGTGGATGATGAATTCTGAAGTGCTGCCTTCCAGCGAAGGTATAACAATTATCAGCATCTCTGGACAAACCTTCAATTTAGCCAACATGCGTCATACTGTACATATCCACACTTTCTCCAAGATATAATTTAGTTTGAGGGCATGAATCTGATGTGTGTCATCGTGTTTCAATTGGAATGCTTGTGGAAATAGAAACTCCAATTTAAATGCACCTAGAGGCCTTTCTCAAAATCTTTGCCTTGCATCAGCCCCACTAATAAAGGCTCTGTATTTTTTCATATCAACAGCACCATATCAAGTTTGTTTAATTTGTTTTGCATTAAAATAAATCCCCCCTGAGCCAAAGAGCAAACTGTGGGATATTTTACACTTATATATATTTCAGTTAATGCACTTTCAGTGGTCTGATGAAGTAAATCCACTCTAATCAACCCTGTTTCCAGTTGCAGGCAGCTGTTTTAAACAGGAAGCTCTGGAAGAGACAGTTCACCTCCAAACAACAGATATTATGTTTTTTTCCATCAGGAGCTGGTAGAGACCCAAAACAGAGCAAATAGATTATTACTGGACTTACGTCATTCAACTGACCAGAATCATGACTGTAAATAAACACTAATGTTGCTCCAATTAAGCATAATGTCTCCATGTCTCTGAGGAACCAGAGAAACCATTGTTTAAGTAAAATGGTGCAAGTCCAAGTGTTTGAGACATTGTTACTACCCATTAAAATGTTCACCATCTTCTCAGTGTTTTTTTAAATTACACTTTCCAGCTTCAGGTCAAACAGACTTGTTAGTTTGCCTTTAGAGGAAGCAAATTAAAAAAACATTGTTTACTTTTATGCATAAGGAATCTAAACAATTACATGAGACTGCTTTGCATATTAAATAAATTCAATCATCAACGTCTTGGAAACACACGTCATTCTACTTTCACCCAGTTTTGCCAAAAGCCTTAACGGTTGCAGCAATGCCACGCCCCATCCACCTACCCACCCCTGCACCGAAAATACTTCAGGTAGTTTTCCCAGGATTAAAAGCTCATTCGGTCGATGCAACTTGCAGCGGCATGTTTGTCAAAATGATGGAACATGTTGAGTGTAGCTTCGGCTGCAGTCACCTCACCCATGACTGATATCTACAGATCTTTGTATATATATATAAAAGATCTGATTATGGATATTTTCCTTCAGCAACTTGAGTTGTGGCTGAAACTTTCAATAAAAAGAGAAATGCAGAATATTAAAAAGGAAATTTATGATGAAAGTAAAAAAGATATTGGTTATTTTTGTGATTTACAAAGCTCTTATTCAAGTGCAGCACTGACTCAGCTGAGATTCGGTCATGCACTTACATTTCTTAGCCTCCAGAGGGCAAATGCACACATGTCTTCAAGCTGAATTAGACACATCCATCCACTGCCACTTTGTGTTTTTAAATAGTTCTGTATAATACTCTGCTATATGTAGCTGTAGGAAGGTTGAGGGCGAAATGAACTCAGGAAATAGGAAAGTGACAACACTGGGAGCACTGGAGGAATTCAGGAAAGCAGAGGAGAAGATGCAGGGAGAGGAGGAAAAAGGGGGAAAGGGAGTGATGGAGAAAAGTGGGAGCGAACGGAAAGGAAAAGAGAGGGACACTCTGGAAGAATGACAGGATGGGAGCGTCATTCCCTCCACTCTGTCCCAAGGGGGTGAAAATGTGGAAAAAAGTCAGAGTTCAAATGCTTGGAACGGGAGGTCAAACTTGTATGTCGACAGAAGTGTGTGTCTCCGAGGAGCAGAGAGGAGCAGAGAAACACTGGTGTTGTTCAGTCAGAGGAGGAAGGAACTTGTTTGGCCCGAGTGTGTGTCCAGCGCTGCCACTACACTGTGACAGCTTTGAAGCTCAAGCGACTGACCTCCAGAAAAGGTGTTAGTCCTGAATGTTGACATGTGAGAATCTGTCGATCCTCGGTACAGAACTGCTGAACTGATGGAGCAGAGGAAAGACAAACCTTCACGTCCACAAGGGAGATCGTCTCTTTTTAAGGGAATAGTTCTACATTTTGGGA